>NW_008752034.1:116154-140009 GCF_000715545.1 Opisthorchis viverrini | reverse complement strand
CTCGTTTCTGTCTGAACGGCAAAGAGACTTTGATGACTGCCCCCAGTGCTTTTTCCGTCCACAAGCAGAACCAACGTCCTTGCCGATGACATGGACTGTGATTTTGAAAGAGATAACCGACATTTTCATAAAGGAAACTACTCACAAGGTTGATGAAAACTCTTCGACAGCCCACAACCGGTTTCGCCTTTCCGTTTCGGGCTCATCAGGTAGGCGTAGCCCAGAGTTTCCATCAACCTTATGATCTACTTGAGCCCAAATTCGACGGTTTTCGAGAAGTGCTCATTTGCAAATCAAGTTGGTTCTCACGAGAGACTCAACTGAATCTCTCGTTTATGGAATTCTACAACTGAAAGTGCTGCACACAGGCCATCTCATGTTTCAGCTGGCACGATATTCGAGATATCACAGTATATTTTCATAAAGGAAACTACTCACAAGGTTGCTGAAAACTCTTCGACACCCCATGACCTTTATGAAAATATACTGCGATATCTCGAATATCGTGCCAATTGAATCATGAGGCGGCCTGTGTGCAGCACATTCAGCTCGAGGACATCATAAACGAGAGATCCAGTTGAGTCTCTTGTGAAAACCAAATTAAAAAACTTTGTCTTTATACGAAATGGAAGGTATACCAAAGCATCATTCGTTCAGGCCGGTTCAAATAGAAGCTATTCTCCGCAGTCACTACTACATCGTTCTCAGTTTAAAACAAGCAGCGTCTAACCAATCGATCAGGGTGATCACTACTTTCCTTCTTTTGTCCCCGGTGTATTTTTGTATCAAAAACGCTTGCATATTCTGTGATGGGTGAGCCTAAGGATTCTGAATCATATGCACTACGCCATTCGCCACTGATCTGCACGATTCGAACGCAAAATCTTTACTTGTCAATGAACGCACCAGTAGTGCCGGCCGGTCAGTTTTGCTGATAACCTGCAATTGCGCATTACACACGACACTGAGAATCCGAGCCTGCAGTCACTTGTTTACGGAAACAGACAAATTTATCGATACAATATCTATCCTACACACCGATCAATTCAGTTCACTTCAGCGACGTTCTGGACAATCACAAGACAATACGGTGCCTACCCGCTAATCCAGGTGACTGATTTACATCGTGTCTGTGCGATATTATGTAAAATGTGAAGGGGTAGTCGTACAGCGTGTCGACACAGTGGTCTGGGCTAAAATGGTCTACAAATGTTCAGCATGAGTCTAAGTTATTTGAAAGTTTAACATGACAATCAGTCACGAAGCTCAAGAGGACTCGGTAATTAAGGCTGGAAGTTACTAGTCTCAGAGTTCGTGGTTCTCTCGAGTGCTCCTGTACGGGCAGTATCTCAACCCTCGTGCCTCCTGATGACGTGGCAGCTAGCAGCCGGAGGGTGTTACAGCTGTACGATTGTTATTTATTATAGGGTGTTTGCCTCAACCTACGCACAGGCCAGGCCTAACTAAGGAGCCCGAAACGGGTGCAACCTAGAGCGGATCGTGCGGAGTTTTCATCGACCTTATGAGTAGCGTTAGAGCTGCGATCCCCTGTGATGTCGGTACTGGTTCATACGTTTAGGTTCCGACGTCCACGATGGGCCAGATGTGACATAATAAAAAGACGGCCCAATCTGACAAATACTGGACCCGTAAGCAGGAAATTACCTGGGAAGTTCTCGCTTGAAGCTAGGACTAGAGATAATTCCAATGGGCGTACCGGTGTGACGGCGGATACTACTGATGGAGCATGCGAGTATTACGTGGTCTCCCCATAACTCCGCTTCGCGTCTACTGAAAAATGAGATTTATTACGAAATTTGCGGAATCGCTTCGTAGCGTTCGTTTACGTTTGAGTGATAGTCAATGAGTATCCAGGAGAGTTCAGGAAGACGTGTTTGAGAAGAAGACAGATGCACAGTTTTTATAAACAAGATGCACATGAGAGGTTTGCTTCCCTGTCCACTAGTCTGTAACTATTCAGTTTGCGTTTTCCAGTAAAAAACGCCGCGGCGAAGCCCTTCTTCCTTTTACCGGTGTTTTATCCACGAGACAACAGATCTGAGATATATGATACTTCTCACAGAGTGTTCTTGTGTTAGAGGTCGGGATAGTCTCCGGAAATTTCTCAAGTCAAGAACGGCTTTGGGGAGAATTTCGCAGATTTTATGAGATACCGACCGACAAAAAAGATTTAAATAAATACTCGGAGACGAGGTGAGTCCGCTACACCTAGAAATCAGTTTGATTGGGGACCACTGCAAACAGGAATTACTCCAGCTGTTTTCGGTAAGCCGGCAGAAATGACGCGGGATAATGCTTGCGATCGCGAAATTCCAAATGATTTATTCGTCTTGCTTTATGACGGACTGTGACTCAGAATGATTGCAGTTCCACATGAAACCTAAGTAGTCAACGGGTACGCATTAAGGGTGGCCTTGCTTTCAGTTGTTTTTCTGTGAAAGGGTAAAGTTTGAAGTACGTGACCAGAAACCTGAGTACGTATAATGTTAGGAGTCGCAAGATCACATAGTTAATAATTTAATCCAGTGAGGTAATACACTACTCATAAGGTTGCTGATAATTCTTTGAAAGTCCATTATCGGTTTTGTCCTTTTTGGGGATCACCAGGGAGGCGAAGCTTCCAAGTTTCCGTCGAATTCAAGTAGAACGTAAGTCTGACGGAACCAGGGGGATTACGCCTACCTGATGGGCCGATCGTGGGCTGCCGACCAGTTTCCAGCGACCTTATGAGTAGTGTATTACGCCCATTCACGTACCGCGATATCTCGAATATCGTACCAACTGAAACATAAGACCGTCTGATGTGGAATTTTCAGTTACTTAAAAACATCATAACCGAGAAATTCAGCTGATTTCCAGGTGAGTCTCATAACAAAACCCGATTGCAATGCAAATGTGTGTATTTCGCCAAATTAATGCATTATTCTCGAGTACTGTGGAATTCTGTGAATCGTTATGAGGAGAACCTGAAACTGCATAGTCTGGATGTGATAGCGGAACTCACTAACATATAGAAAACGCAGAAGATAGGATGGCTTTTCCGAACACCACTCATAACTTTACAGAAAACCTCGACCGGTTTAACCCTTCTTTGGGTTCATCAGACCCATCTTAGAAGTAATCAGATGGGTCTTCCGTTAGAACCAGGCTAGTTTGCAGTAGAGTGCAGTTCACGAAGATAAAAAGACCTCTTGAGGCAGGTCAGCAATCATGATTAGCCATAAGGTTGCATTCTTTGAAAGTCCATTATCGGTTTTGTCCTTTTTGGGGATCACCAGGGAGGCGAAGCTTCCAAGTTTCCGTCGAATTCAAGTAGAACGTAAGTCTGACGGAACCAGGGGGATTACGCCTACCTGATGGGCCGATCGTGGGCTGCCGACCAGTTTCCAGCGACCTTATGAGTAGTGTATTACGCCCATTCACGTACCGCGATATCTCGAATATCGTACCAACTGAAACATAAGACCGTCTGATGTGGAATTTTCAGTTACTTAAAAACATCATAACCGAGAAATTCAGCTGATTTCCAGGTGAGTCTCATAACAAAACCCGATTGCAATGCAAATGTGTGTATTTCGCCAAATTAATGCATTATTCTCGAGTACTGTGGAATTCTGTGAATCGTTATGAGGAGAACCTGAAACTGCATAGTCTGGATGTGATAGCGGAACTCACTAACATATAGAAAACGCAGAAGATAGAATGGCTTTTCCGAACACCACTCATAACTTTACAGAAAACCTCGACCGGTTTAACCCTTCTTTGGGTTCATCAGACCCATCTTAGAAGTAATCAGATGGGTCTTCCGTTAGAACCAGGCTAGTTTGCAGTAGAGTGCAGTTCACGAAGATAAAAAGACCTCTTGAGGCAGGTCAGCAATCATGATTAGCCAGAATGACTTTTGGTCATTCGAATAGGGAACCGCATAACACCCCGAAAATAATCCATCAGCAGGTTACTTGTGTCATGACCAAGACCTCCTGTACCAAGTAAGTCAGTCCTCTATCCGTATTTTCTGAAATGTCTTCGTGTTCGGAGGCCAGTCGCCCCTAATAACCGAACGTCACGTCATTTGGACGGATGTGTCACGTGCAGGACACGGGCCAAACGAAAGCATGCCCTGATTGGTCAGAATGCCAGCCAATCCGGGTCAAGCATCCTTGACTGGAAGCTTCTCGCCCCCCCCTCACGGAGATTCTGGCACGACCTTGTGGGACACTGTGATTACCCTATAAATACACATTTAATGATTCTCCTTTTGTCTCCATAAAGGGCTCTCCAAAGCTACCGTGCCTTTTGATATATCAAAGTGGGCAGAGCAGGAAGTCAAGGGACCGATACAGAGTTGCACTACCGTCCAGCAACTTAAAACACTTCGTGACTCAATTATCTTACCAAACGCTCCTCACTTTTGACTTCAAATGAAATGACACGCATGATTCAGCCACTGTATCAGGAGTGGGAAAGGGGCAAAAAATTTCGATCACTCACTCCAAAAGGAGCCTTCTGAAGCACGAAGCAATCAAGAGTATCTCAGCACTGTTATTATCACAGTTTGGGTACGAGGGAAACATCTTTCACAAAAGCACACATGAGTCAAGCAAGCTAGTTGGTGTAAAGTAAAGGATAGTGACAAATTCTTCCGGTAGTTCAAAGGAGAGCGTATCCGATCGACATGAATTAGTTGGTCAAAAACCAACAGACTGTGTGCGGATATAGGTGAGTAAGAAAAAATCGATCGGACCGGTAAGGCGAAGGAACAAATTACTGGCGTGGAATAAGTCATGGAGCGCCCCTTATTATCAGCTATCATCGGAACCTTTCCACACTGCACTCACACTAACTGGGGTTGCTTACAACGGCTTCAACGTGAGGCACCTTCGGGGGCTCAACTTCGATCTTTCCACAGCATAGGACGGTCCGACTATCCCTTTTATTGCCAAGACTCGCTTGTTTTGAAGAAAATCCTTTAAACTGCGCAAAAAAGTGGAAAAAGAACTCTGATGGTGGTGATCGATGACGGTATTCTAGTTTGGAAATTCGTTCGGAAATGAAAACAAGCCATTGCACGTGTTATCCTTGAGTCACGTCGCAAATAGGTCAAGCAATCCATCCAACCGTCAATTCTATAAATCGATGCAAGCACCCCGTGATCATTAGGTTATTTCTGGCTTGCTTCACAGACGCCATCCCATTGGTGGGTTGCAAATTTTGGAACAGTAGCTAAGCAGGAAGACCCGGAAGTCATACACTGTGAAGAAATCAGCAAGAAAACTGGTATGACGGGTGAACGGTCACTGAACAGATTGATAATCGAACTTAAAGAACCAGGTGGGGAGTACATTTGAAAAAAAAACAGGGGAATAGAACATTAGTTCACTCTAAATAACCAAAGTGTTGATTTTCACGTAAAACCTTCACAGAGGTGCCCGAAGATCACCTCGAGTAGACGGAATTACCTCAATCCTAGTACAGGGGATATCACAACGATGAAGCTGGACTGTATCACATTCGCCAACCACGTGAGTTAAGCTTCCTTTGTGTCCAAGTAGATCATCCCTCCTCTATTGTCACGATGCGACGGCACAAAAGATCATTGTCTCGACAAGCGTCGAGTGGAAGTTACAATTCTGTATGACAGTTTTAGTGTTCAAATTCATTGATTTATTAACAGACTCCCCATACAGGTGCCATACAGGTGACCGAAGAGATTTTCAAACGTGAGGGTTAATGCGCCGATAAGATTTGATTCGAACGCGATAACTAGTTCCAAACACAGAACGTGGTATTTTTGCCCACCAGTTTATCAATAAGACCGATTCCAAGGTCTCTTTGTTTTCTACAG
The DNA here is from genome assembly GCF_000715545.1 of Opisthorchis viverrini. Lineage (NCBI taxonomy): Eukaryota > Metazoa > Platyhelminthes > Trematoda > Opisthorchiida > Opisthorchiidae > Opisthorchis > Opisthorchis viverrini. Next base: position 134,143 of record NW_008752034.1, on the reverse strand, counting down.
ATACTGTCATTTGCACACGAATTCGGTCTCGACAGAAGACTCAAGTGAATCCAGCTTTATCTCTCTTGTTTATGATAGTCCGCTTCAACTGAGTGTGTTGCACCCAGCCATCTCATACTTATTTTGGTACCATACTTACTCCATCGCAATACTTTGTTGTCTAGACGTGACATACTACTCAGCAGCCTTATGAGTAACGTGTTGCATTTCTTTATTTTGTTTAACTCATTTAAACTAAGTTGGTACTGCTGATTTCCCCGGCGGCACCGCATTCCAAATCATTAATAACGTTGACGAGTCGCTTCTACGTTTTATTTTGAATGTCTTGATGAGCTTTTCAAATGAAATCTTACTGTCACAATCAATTTGATTGCCTCCATTGTTTTATCGGCAATGCCTTCAGTGTGTGTTCTCATTACAATGCTTACTTGGCGAAGTGAATTTTCATTTAGTTATCCCAGTTGGCTTCATCCACATACTTCCGCTTCGGTTTGCATTGTTCGTAGAGTCACATTGGTTCAAGGTTTCCTTAAATCACTTTTGCTGGTTTGCTGAGTGTTCTGCCAAGGATTACCACGTTCTAAGATTCTGAGTGAAGTCAGAGCGATATCACGTGACAGCAACAGAAGCAGCTTACTGGAATTGGACATTTTTACCAAAGCAAAACTCGAGTCGTTGCAGTCATTCCTCCGGTCTTTTTAAAGAGGTAAAAAATCGACTTTTCGCAATAATGTGACGGATATTATCTAGAAATGATGTTGTATCGAGGGAGAGGGATTGGAAAAATCTACGCAAACCGATGAAAAGGGAAAGTTGAATGGGTGAAATCATCACGGGATAGCAATAACTTGCACACAAATTTGGTTCTGACAGGAGACGCAAGTGAGACCAGCTCAACCTGCGATGTATGACGGTCTCCTTCATCTGAATGCACCAGGCCGACTCATATTTCAGTTGCTACGAGATGTCGTAAAACGGTGTTGTCTAGACACAACACACTACTCGTAAGGGTAAGTTCAAGTAGAACACAGTTTCGACAAAACTCTGAGAGTGAGCCTGCACACCTACACGATGAGCTCGAAGCAGAAATGCAAAACCTTCTGTGAGCTGCCGAAGCGGTTTCATCAGCCTTATAAGTAGTGTGTTGCATCGAGAGAAATTCTTTTTTGATTTCTACATTCAGGCTCATCATCATACAGGAGACCTAATCTTGATCCCCCTTGCCATCGGGCTTCATCGCTCCTGTGGCACTGTATTATGAGCAAAGACACTTCACGAAGGTCATCCACTTTACGATCGATGGTAAAAAAACCTGAACGCTTGTCCCTGAGCCTACAACTTGCATATGTTGTTTCGGTACTCCAACTATCTCATTGCAATTTTTAATCAAGCTCAGAAACCTACGTTACCAAAGGGAAATTGGTATCGAAAACTTAGCTTACACTTACAAAGCAAGTCTGTGAAACAGGCATTCAAATCGTGTCAAGGAGCAAATGCCGAATAACCTTTTGTGATTTATTAGCAATCAATACAATTTAACCCACATATAGTAAGCACTGCACTGAAAATAGGTGCAAATCTAAAATCAAACCCCTTCCAAAATATTTTATTATGCTTTCTATCTTGGAGGTTTTGGAGGACAGTCAAACTAGTTTTTGGTCAAACAAAGGAGAAAATCAGAAATCTTATAACCATCCAACAACCGCGAATTTTGTTTTCACCTCAGAATGCTTTTGAAATGCTTGGAGTACTATCTAGACCGATCTAGTTTATGCCAGAATGATTTCGGAGTGCCCCCCTTCTCAGGTGAAAACCCTAATGAAACTTGGTCTCTTGAAACTCGGCAACCATGCTGTGTGTTCGTCAATGCCGATTTTGCTGCATTCGGCTGCAACTACGGTCGACCGGAGAAGTCTCAATCAAGCACTCTCTTCGTTGAGCGAGCAAAGGGGAGAAAAACGCTTGAAGATATTTGACCTTTGTAGCTAAAGTGTGTACTTTCCCCGAAAACTCTTGACAACTTGGCCAGGAAGACTGTGCAGGTCTCCATAGACATTGTGAACACAAATGAAAATAACGTAGAAATAGATGTAAAGCCGTGCTAGATTTATCAAGACAAAAGTTTAATGGAAAATTTGAAAAATGACTAATTAGCGAAATACACTCATTTGCAAACAAATCTGGTTTTTATTGATATCCATTGAACGGTTACATAAGCCACACTGAACATACAAACAGCAATCGGAAGACTGATGAAATCTCCAAGCAATCCGCTGCCGATTTTGCTATAGGTGAGTCTCGATTCCGAATCTTTTGATATCTCGAACATCGTTCCAACCAAAATGTGAGGACACAATTACATGAAGAACGCTACAAGCGAGCGGCACAAGTAAACTAGAAGTGAGTCTCCTGTCGACCAGGTTGGCTATTGGTCGGCTTGAAAACCGAGCTCCTGGTTCAAGTCAAGGGATGTTATGAACGATTAACGTTTCTATTCTTAGGCGAACGTCACTCACAGTGTCTTTAGAGGCAAATTTCACCCATAACAGAAGCCAGTGACAACAAAACCAAGAAGTTGGTCCAATCATTTGGTCACGTTTCTGGCCAATGTTCCCGCTTGAGTGTTTATGCGATAAACTTTCGTCTAACATTCCCTAACTACCTGTGTGGCCATAACTCAACCCACCGAACCTCTCCCTTTCGCTTCCTATTACATGAATTCCGTTTCGAACATGTGTACTATCGCCCTAAATGTGTGTGTCCCTGGTGCTTCTTGGATTCGGGATTCCCTCGAATTCCCTATCTTCTTTGACACAACAAGCGTCGTCCGAAATACCCTACTTACGCTCATTGCACCTTGATCAACAGGTAACTTTTATCACAGGTGAAAGGGGGATCAGATTCCAGCGAAATACACTCGTTTGCAAACAAATTTGGTTTTCCGAGAGCCTCATCTGGAAGCAAGCTGAATTCCTCGTGTGTGATCGGGAATTGCGCCTAGCTGATGAGCCCCAAGAAGGGTGGCAACGGTTGTGGGCTGTCAAAGAATTTCAGCAACCTTATGCGTAGTGAAATTACTTATATACAGGGATCAGATTCTCTTCAATAGGTTGGCAACGCTGAGTTAGTCATACCGTCCTGGCTGCTACCGTGTGGTATCTGTTCATTGGCCCGAAACACATTCATACTACCATAGAAAGCTATAATCAGTGAAATATGTCGGTGAAAAGAGGAACACTCGTCAATGCGAGGCTTTTCATCGAGCACGAACTGAGTGGTGACGTGCTATTAGGCAAGGAAGTAAAGATATCATTTGCAGTGTGTGAAAGTGAACATTCTCAGGTATCCCCAAACTTTCTTTGAAGGACAAAAAAGAACAAAGAAACAATTATAATAACAGAAAAAAAGAAAAACGCCGAAAATGGCTTTAGAACTTTCATATCAATCTCCACCTTCTATCAGATGCGGAGACGGCGTTTTAATACCTGACCACAAGCTACTGACAGGTTTCATCAGTAGTACACACCGTCAAATTACTAGTGAAGTAGCGCTTAGTTCGGTATTTGTATACTGATATCATCATGCTGACACATCATCTTGAATTTTCATCTTGCTTTTCTACCTTACCGAAAGGCAATGTTAGTTTGACCGAGAGTGGGGCACATTCTCCAACCCATATGATAAAAAGGTAAGCACAAGGCACCAGATCCGGCTTTTCAGTAACATCAAAAGGTCAGCATACTCTATCTGGTTATCAGATACCACGAATAGTCAAATTCACGCTCTACTACTCCTAGGAAGAAGGCCTTCGCCGCGGAGCCATGTAATGGAAAACACTAACTAAAAAGTTACAGATTATTGGACAGGGGAGCAAAACTCACAAATCCATCTTGTTTATAACAACTGAATATCCATCTTCTCCTTGAACGCGTCTTCCTGAACTTTCCTGGATGTTCACTGACTGTTACTCAAATGCAAGCAAATGCTACAAAGCGACTTCACAAATTCCGCAATGGATCTCACTTTTCAAGAGATGCGAAGCGGATTTACGAGAAAACATGCTACTCCCATGCCCCATCAGTAGTATCCACCGTTACACTACTAATTCATATAGCCCAACTTCCCACAAAATACGCATCCAGGATCAGTCAACCGGTGGTGGAATAAAATTAGTTTTGACGGCAGCTGCCAAGAAGGCGATGTTATAACACTGAGTCGCATCGAAACCTTATGCGCCAAGATGACCCGGTGGTTATATTTCCGAGAGAGCAGGATGGACCAAGTGGTTAGAGCGCGCATTTACTGACCGGAAGGTCCGTGATTGGAACCGGACCTCTGCCACTCGACTTCCCCTGTCTAGGCCTGAGCAACCTGGGCAGTATCCAGACTTCGTTCCTCCTTCGTGTGGCATGGCAGCTAGGCACCGAAAGGGTGCTACAGCTGGACGACTATATTTTCGATGGTTTCCATCCCGACGACCCGGGTTGAATCACTAATTAGGCACCAAATTTGGTGTCGTGACGTAACGTAACGGGGCTACATAACAGCCAATGGAATAATCGTTTTTCTTTGAGACAGATTTCATTGGTTATTCTTCACTCGCCCCTGACAGATGAGTTATATTCTTAGTATCACTTATTTGAACCGCGACAACGATCAATAGATCGGCCGGCTCGCACGTACATTGACTTTTTCTGGTTTGGTCCAGCGCACAAGGCTATCAGTCGGTTATCCAGACCGGGGTTCACGGTAATAAGGCACTAAGGAGACTGTATACATTGTTTTACCAAGTGAAATCGTAAATTATCATTTTTTAAAGAATGCTTTTCTTGTACAAAGTAGCCAATAGTATGATAAGTGTTTATCGAAAGTAGCTTCCTTCCCACATCAGACTCACAGTGATATCCTGCAGTTCCTCGACGGGATTCGAATCCAGTCGACTAATCCTGTATTTTGGAGAGACAGAGGTAGCGTTCAACTTGAAATAAGTTGTTGAAATTGGTTTCACTTTGCGAACCAACAAAACTGTTGGCTGAAAACAGGATCGGCGTTGACCGTCGTTCCAGGCTGCCTGAGTGTTATCTTCCCCTTGTGGATAGTGCTGATCGGAACAAAATTAACTTCCTTAAGGTCGCTCTGTTGGCAACAGACTTCGGGTACTCTCATGATCGAATTCTCCCTCTCCCTCACATGCGCACACTGTTTTCGTCTGCCTTCCTTGTGATCGAGTAAAAATTTTCCGAAATGTCCATTACTCGAATGCTTTCATTAGTGAACGATGATTTGCTCTCCTCGGTTAGCAATCATCCTACATCATCCGTGTTCGTTGATGATGACGTTCACAAGCCAACTGCCGAGCTCAGAGAACAGTTCGGCGGCCAAGTGAACAGCCGAAACGCTTCTCATATCTTCTACAGACTGAATGTGAACAAACCAGAAGCAGAGTAGTACTCTTCTCTGCAACCTGACTTGGGGTCATGCGAGGACTTGATTGAATGTCAGTCGAACCCCTCGTTTGATTAAAGTGCTGCACAGGGGTCTTCTGGCGGCATGTCGAAAGACGTTTCCATGAAGTAACATCCTACTGGGAAAACTTGAACAGTCCGTTAACGGTTCTTAAACTACCTTCGTCTCATCAGACAATCGTATTTTATTGATTTCCGAAGTCTCAAACAAACTGATGAGTAGTCAGTGAAATGTACTTCGATATCTCGGATATCCTGAACGATGCGAGGCTCTTGTACAACCATTTCGGTTCTAAATTACCATGTGTAACATGTGTAACAGACTACTCATGAAGTTGCTGAAAACACGTTAACAGCCCAAGACCGTCCTTCTTGGTAGGACCATCAGGTAGGTGCGGTCTCCGAGTGTCCGCTAATCTTATATTTTGCTTGAACCCAAATTGCACGAAACTGACGAACTACACTCATTTGCATAAAAATTTGGCCTTGATCGGTGACTCATCTTGAAGCCAGTTGCATCTCCCATTCGTGGTGTTCTTCGTCTCCAGCTGAATACACGGCATCAGGCCGCCGCATGTTTCAGTTGATATGATATTTGAGAAACTGTAATACTTTGTATAGGCATAGTACACTGCTCACAAATTTGTTGAAAACTCTTCGACAGCCGACTAAAGGAGTTTTCAGCAACCTTATGAGTAGTGTATTACGTCCACACAAGCGTTCGTTTGGTTCTGTCTTACTGAGTCAATATATTGCCTACATATCCGAACTGCAGTGAACACGTTTCACAGCTGAAGGGAGATATAGATCAGCAAGCTTCACAGAAAACGTCACTCGCGTTTGCATTGATGGTGCACTGAGTAAACCAACTGTCAAAACAGTCAGCTGATATGCACGTGAGTTGGCAAGATTGTCTCTTGAACTAAAATTCAGTTACCTTGTTGTCAGGCCAGCCGAGCTATTACAAACTGACGGCCAGATTTCTCGACCAAATGCCTAACACACTGTAGGCGCAACTGCTTGTGCAGTCCATTTGGACACATTGATTCACCTCAGTAGTACAGTTGGCCCATATTGATATATTCCTCGTGCTCACGTGGTCTCGCTGCTCCGAGACGTTTGATTTTGCTTAGTAGTACGGCCGGGCAACATCGTGTGAAAGTACTCAGTAGGTAAGGATGGAGGGACCCATTAAAGTACAAGTTAGACTGGAATCCAGGATTGATCACAACTTCATTGTACACGTTGTAAAGTGTAACAAACCAGATGTACTGGACACTCGCCGTGCCGCTTCTTATGGTCGACCAAACCACTCCCACGGGCATGCCACTGTTTGACGACCTATGTAGATTTTCTGAAGACTAACGTGTCCTTCGGCACATGGATGGACGACTAGCTGAATACGGTGTGTTACACGAGGTTGGAATTATATATTGCTGTTTATTTTTTCCAGTGGTAGTTATTTGGACAGATATGCATATACGAAGCAAGCTTGTGAAAGTACGGTCCCGAATGGTCTTATATACAAGAAGACTGTCTTGAGATACCGGAATATTATCAGTGAATCAGAACACATGAGGCATACAAAAAACATTCTAGAATTGGGAGTTCGTGAAAAGGGAAGGTTATCGCAGGTGAACCAACACGGAAGCCATCCCAAGTGACACTCTGACTCCGGATTATTTCAGCATGCCTCAGCGTGATAGATTATCAAATGAACTCAAATTCCACACACTGGAACAACCATTCAGGTACTCTGAGTGCATTTGTTTGGAATGGTGCCAAGAAACAGAGATTTGGAAATTTCCGAACAGAATTTTCGAAATTCCTAGAAATTCCGGAAAATACAGTAAAACTGAGGCATCCACCAGTACGCATTCATGGCCAAACAACTTCGTTTAATTTGGCCGATTGCAGCTACTTCACAAAGGCTTGGCGGGGCAGAAGGAGCGTTTCTGTGAGAAAAATTCCGCAATTCACAGGCTTGAATCAGTCGAAACAACGGTCAGTTCTTTTCGGCTAATCGGTCAGGGTCTTCAATTAAGTAAGTAAGTAAGTAAGTAAGTAGTAAGTAAGTAAGTAAGTAAGTAAGTAAGTAAGTAAGTAAGTAAGTAAGTAAGTAAGTAAGTAAGTAAGTAAGTAAGTAAAGTAATAAGTAAGTAACTAAGTGACTGACAGATGGCTTCAAGTCGCCCAGATTCGACTTTGACTCAACGCAGTTCACCATTAATTTCTTCTATCTGTTTTGCCCCGGACGAAGGTCACCCACACTGTTCGAGTCGTCAGGTTATAGAAAACCACTATTCTTGAGGATGTGTTATCTTCCACCAACAATCGATCGAAANTCACTTATTTCAACGGTAATTCCTGCTGAAATGAACTTCGAAATGACGTTAGTCGGGCCAAAACGAAGATCGATTAAGCATGAAAGAATCCTCGCCTTTCTGCATTCCATAAATGGACTGGTTTCAAGTTTTTCATTAGACCTGGTTGTATTTAGCACCCCCTGAAACCTCTTTGGACAAGGTTGCATTAATACATTTCAGTTTATCCTGTCACCAGAAAGTTCGGAGAATTTGTTTTCATTTCTTTAAAAGAGTTACCCTCTTGGCCAGGTCAAACATCTCGTTTCTTTGTGAAATTGCTTCGGTTTCATTTGCCTCAATCCAAGGTGCGTTTCCTGGAACTCTTCGAGCTGTCGTAATCCTCGTGGTACGCCTGCTTCGAACCCGATTTCCGCAGATGAATTAATCAGTTAACTATGCTAAATTGGAACTAAATCTGTAAATCAGTGTGAAATTTAAACCGTTCTTTTCAAAGCCTGTTTGTGGAGTGTGCAGGTGGCTGCTGAACTTTTGAGCTGACCGGAATTCGCGCTATCTCGTGCCCTGAGGAAGTTCTACGGTGTTCTCGCCTGATCATCAAAGTTTGAGCGCAGGATCTTAATTTCTCAGTGGAATTCGATTGAGGCTTTACCTGTAACTCTTTGCATTTCAAGCATACGACGGTAAGTAAGTCGCTCGATCACTTCGGCTTTGATTTCAAACTTCTTAACACTTAAAACGATACACTGAACGCTAAGAAAGTCTTCACCGCTGCAGTATATCCCAAAGCATCCTTCTTGCCTGAAGTGTTCCCATTTGTTCCAAAATCGTGCTTGCAGCTAAACTCTTGGAAACACTGGGCCCCAATTTGGCTGTCACCAACACTTGCGAACGTGAATCCTCGATATCTGACATGCGACGCATGCCTGTTACCACTGCTGGACGAGGGCATGTCACAAATGCCAGAGTTATCGTGTTTAAACAGGCTAAAATGTTTGGCGCGATACGCAACGGCTTGAGCGGTCGACCCAACAGCCATCGATCGAGTGACTTGCTCCCCTCTTTTCGCTAAGGTCTCCAATGCGAGTGATCTGTCCTCACACTTTGAATGGTTGTGGGCAGTTGAGATTTTTGTAAAAAGAATTTTCTCCCACCCATTTGCATAGACTGACAAGAATCGCTACACCGGAACAGGAGGAAGACTTTTCAAAGGGTAGTGGGGCAGATAAAAATTGCACAAATCTCGCAACTACTCAGAAAAGATAATTACTCATCTCAAGGCCACAATCTGAGGTATGCTGAACTGCAAAACAGTTCAACAGCAAGCCGAATTACTGGGATGGACCCAACCGTACTGGTTACCTGATACCTGAACCTGAACTCAAGTTCCCAACCCCCTTGCCCAGAGATTCATCCGAGCAGTAGCCACAAGTCCCAAACAGCTTTCCAAAGTTTTCAGAATGAGCTAAATTCTGTCTCACGGCGTAAAACCAACCAAAAAAGCTGCAAAGTTTCCTCATTACTTCTTCATAAGGTAGCCACAAGAAGTGACCAATCTGCATCCTTTCCGGTCAACTTTACAGTAATGGAACGCAACCATCAACCCTCAAGAACAAGAAAGAATATTTCATTTTTACAATGCTTTTTGCAACACGAGCGATTGAACAGTGTTATACGGATTGTCATTTGCGAACTGCTGTGTTTTGCACTATGTGTTTGCATTATAAGCAGAAAGTCTGTCTAGTGGTATAGGGGTGGGGTTCTGAGGAATTAAATATCTCTGGATAGGTGGTCGGAATACTTGTTGCCATGTGGAGATCAAACGAAAAGCTCTAACTGTGTTTTGCAATCGGGATGTTTCAAAGAATTGTCAGTGTATGGACATCTTGATGCAAACTGTACATGAAAAGAAGGCTGAGGTAGTAGAGATAGGCAGTGTGCGGGGTTTGTGCGGACGTGTTTTTTGGCGCGCAAGATGTCGTAACGGTCATTCACAGCGCGGACGGTCGTAGAGTAGCTTCGCATGCGGCGAGACTCATGCTGTATATCAGAGGTTCAAGCTGATTCGGTGGAATGGTAAGGGTAGAGTGGAAGTAGTCTCGGAGCCATAAAGGGTCCTGGTATCGAATAGCCTGCAGTATCAAACGCAACATACTGAGGAAGAGCAGTAGTTGGTCTCGACGGTTTTTGTCAACCCCGATTGGGCGGTCGCATGAACTTGTGATGTGTACTTGGATACGTTCTAGTATGGAACTTGGAACTGAAATAGAAAGTATAATTAATATGATGAATGAGCATTTGTTACGTTCATGCATGAATAAAATGGGTCTAAGGTAGCTGAATACGGGCAAGCAAAGTTCAGCTGACACAGCTGTGTGAATCGCACAATACTGATAAGAAATTCACACAGTTGCTGAGATGTGTAAGTATGAAATTCGCTCTTGTGGAATGTCCCACTTGACCACTTCACAAGATGCTCGATTTGACCTTAACAAAGCGAACAGCTTACAGATTTAAACTGCAATCTTCGGGGAATATCAGAACCAATTCGTGAGATAATTCGAAACTTTGACCCGATTATTATGCGGTTTAGACTGATACATTTGAGACCATGACTTAGCAGGGCAGTATTCGAATACAGAATAGTCAAAATGTGTTCACGTTTGATGTCGAAAACCAAAAGTCGATTCTTCGCCTGACTGGATTCATCACTAAAATGAGTGATTTGTGTGTCGGAATCGAATACAAAGCGTTCCTCCCTATGAATCTGAGGTAGGAGCTGTTTGTATCTTGTTGAACGGTCTACTGTAAAAATACATAACTGTTGATACGATGTTCATCTTGACACTTTCGAATTCATCAGCTCCTCAGGTCCTACCCGCTTTCTAGGACCCACTGGTTTGTCAAACAGTGGTCACGAATCTCTTCGACCGTATATTCTTACAACTTGTAAGGGAAGCTAACCGTAACGCATGATCACGTGAGAGGATTTCTGATAAGTACAAATTGATTAAACGTACCAGGAACGACGGGATAATCGACACCGTTCAGCATTTTATAATCGGAATTTCATCCTGTGATTGAAGTCATTAAATTCGGAAGGTCGTGTGAGCTAGACAGTGCGGCTAGTAAATGACAGTCAATTCGCTATTTGGAGCGGTTGCGTGTAATTTCCGGCAGGGCTTTCGACTGCTCGCAAGAGAATCACATGTACCTCACCTAAGCACCTTCCACGGCACAAAGTTTAATTGGCTGCTTTCATTTCGCGTTGCCAAGTCGTGGTGTATCCCTTATGAACCCTTCTCAAACTAAGATGTCATCGAAAAACATTGTTTTCCCAGGGGCGGAAATTCGTAACACGCACCCCCTCCAACTGACAAGCGTTAGCTGCTGCTCGAGTGAATCAGACTCGCTCACAAATCGCTTTATTACATCCATGAAGCCAGTCGATCCCCGCTATCCAATACATACATCAGTTGTCAACTACCCAGAGTTGTTTGAAGTCTTCAGGTAGCAGAAACCAATTTTTACAATCACAGAGTAGAAGTGTAGAGACGACCTTTTAACCTCATCAACATTTGTTTTGAAAAATTCGGACATACAGAGGGTATGACGCAATCAGTCTTTCAGCCACTCAGCTCCCATCAGCTGGCCTCATCAAGTGACGGCTTCTTAGATGAAGGGCCTATGCAGCATGTGAGACATCTTCTTTTCTGAGCTGACTACTTACAGTTTGACAGTGATGATGAAGTTTGGACATTTTAATAGAGGAAAAGGTCAGCGGTGACTGATTAAGGCGATTCACGTGACTGGAGAGTGAGTATCGCTATATCCTGTTAACCCTACCACTGTCGCTCAATCGTTCGTTACCGAAGAGTATGGCCTTCAACCATTAGCCAGGAAGTTAAGGGTGAAACCTCCCGAGAGATTTTTTTGTACACTGCTGCTGCTTGCAAACAAGGATAAAACTGCACCTGGGATTTCCAGCATGAACTGGCTACCTTTTCAGGACAAATTCTCGATTTAAATTTCAGAGCTTCCATAAGCCAATATGAAACCGCCTGGCAGCGTCAAAGTACGAGCGGCCCTGACCAAACAATTACACAAGGTTTAGAACTTGTAGGCATGAACTCCTTCGTACTTTAAAGACAAATTGAGCGCACTCTTGGTAGCTTATTCTGTTTTATCCCTTGTCAGGCGCGCTGATATCTAACTTTGAGTTACGAGGCTTGAACTACACAACATCACGCTCGCCACGTGCTTCAGTCAAACTTTCATTCCCGACTGAATGTGGGGTTTCTCAAAAGTCGCCTCACAGCAGTTTCTCCGTTGAGATTGTGTCTTATCAAGGCACCTGGCAAGTGCCTTTCTTAGAGAAACACAATAAAAAGTCTGAGGCTTTAGTCTGTTTTCGCCCCGCGAGTCGCAGCACAAACTGGAACAGATAGAAAAAACTGAACACTCTGGGTCAGTCAAGTTGAGGTTTTAATTCCAAAGCTAACCGCTAGTTTGCATCAATGTCTTCTGTGTTTCCAGGCGCAGTAACCATAGCCAAGCTGGTCTTGCGTAACTAGGCTACTGGCCCATCTCCGCTTCCCAATTGAACAGATGAAGATCGAGTACTCTAACCGAATATCTGTCGGCTTTCTAGTATCGGATGCCTCCTCACTGTTTTTTGAACATCCATTCCCTGCAACATGGGTAGTTGAAAGTTTTGCTCAGCTTGGCCATTTTGTTTAAATCGATGTAAAACTCCGGTGTCTTGTCGTGGGTGGCTGTCATCTCACCGTTTAGAATTACAGTGTCAGTACACGCAGGGCACCACGGCAGAAGCTTGGTGATTCACAGAGAGGATTAACTTGCAAGCAGTTCACGCTAGATAAGACAGGCGTCCACCTATTCCGTTACGCTGGCCCACCCCAGTTACCCATATTCCGACATATTACCTAGTAACTAAAAGCTTCGCTTCAAGGTATCATCCAACTATAACTGATGTTGAATGTTAGGCAAGCTACCAGGGATAAGACGAAGTCACACAACACCGTAAAAGACGTTAACACCAAATAAGTCCAAACTCGAGTCGTGGTCAAAATTGTGGTCTCTCTCCTAAAAGGTCAACTTTACCAAGATCTAATTTTACTACTCTGGTCAAACAAAAGCTATATGAATAGCCCCGCCGAAACGTGCGTGAAAAAGTGCACCAAGAACGAACATTTTCAGGACCATTCAAAGGGTGCATTGACATTTTATCCTGGACTGACTTTCAAAAATTTCTTAAAACTTCACAGATGAGACGTTCGGCATTATTACGGATTCAGATCAAGCCACTCAGTTCCGTCCATAGGATGGGTAGTCCTTTTATTGATTGTCCTTATTAGTTTATTTATTTTATCGATTACCGATGTAAAATGAGTATTCCACTGAAAATTGTAGGCTCATGTAATGATTTGAAACCGTTTGGCGGAATATCACCGGCCGATTTAAGCCAGGTGGCCTGGACGTTGTCGAAGGCACCCATTCTAAGTCCTTCACAAAGTTGTCTGGAGAAAAACAGTTTGTTACTTCCTGGCCAATAAGGACATCGTCAGAACCATCCTTGCTTGAGCAACCTGTGAGCATCTAGAAGAATGCAAGATTGTAGATAGGTGGGAACAGGGACGCTCCCAGTCAATAAGAATCCTGCGCCATGCTCAGACTCACACTGCAAGCCGTCCAAACTGCTGCCCACTGACGCCGGACGAAGCTATCACCGGCCGAAGATCATGAGGACTTTCGCGCGCTGAAGTTTTCTAGTCAACTAGTGATGAGAGGATATGAATGGGAACACCTGTGAATCTTTGCGCTAGAACGAGGAGAATTAGCCGTCTATTCCGACAGTACAGTGTGAAAATCTCACTAAATCGTTTAGTGTAGTAAGCTCTCTTGGAGTAAACTGATACCACAAAGATGGCGTCATACTTTCGACTGTAGTGTATTTCTATAAAAAGCTTGATTAAAGCTTTTAGATCGGCCACCCTCGGTTTCGTCTATCTTATGGTACATCGGATAGACTATTCTCCGAGTATGAAGCAAATGTATTTTATGAACAACAATAGAAACTAGGGATTCAGTTGAGATCAAATAAGCCTCCCGTTACCGAAACATTAAGTTGCGAAGTCGCCAGCTGTATACCACTCGGTGTTCGGTGAGGACTGCGCCTCCCTGATGGGCCCCAAGTTGGGTGAAACCGGCGGTGGGTTGACGAACAGTCTCTGACAACTTTATGAACGGTGTGTTACATCAAGAATGCATACTTTGATCACCTGAATATTGCACGAGTTGAAGCACGAGGTGGCTTTGAGCACACTCTTTGGGAGAATATCCCGAACTTGGAACTTGGATGGGATTCAGCACGAGCTTCATTTGCGAATCACACTCATCAGACTCATCAACTTCACTCACACGGCTCAATGGGACAACATTTTGCAACTGCCTCCTAACTAAAGCACTCACCTTCATCCAAACTGCCTTGGTGTGCATCTGGCCCAGTGGAACCCCCAAACAAGGCCTGCATCTTCAACCAGTGGAATTCTGCGTCGGATGGATTCAACATCACAAGTTGCGAAAGCAATGGTTGTAGTAAATGATCTCGAGGGGATAGTGAGGCTGAAAAAAACAGAATGGTAGACATCTAGATAGCAATTTTCTGACAGCACCAATCAGACAGTTTGGAAACTTGCGTGGAAGCAAACGAATTCGTGAACTAAATGGAAAACGAACCCAAAAAAGTTGCCTCAAGTTGTTTCGAAAGCACAATCTGTGGGAGTGTGGTTTACTCTTTTCGAGAACTACACTCATTTGCAAATCAATTTGGTTTTCATGGGTGGCCTAACTGAACCACTCGTTTATGATGTTCTACAACTGAATGTGCTGCACACAGACCGCCTCATGTTTCAGTTGGTAGGATATTCGAGATATCACAGCATGTTTTCATGAAGGGAACTACCCACAAGTTTGCTGAAAACTATTCGACAGCTCACGGCCGGTTTCACCCTTCTTGGGGCTCATCAGGTAGGCGCAGTCCCCGAGTTTCCGTCAACCTTATGTTCTAACTGAAATCAAATAAATACGGATAGTTACCTTTATGAACATATACCGCGATATCTCGAATATCGTGCCAACTGAAACATGAGGTAGCCTGTGTGCAGCACATTCAGTTGTAGAATAACATAAACGAGAGATTCAGCTGGGTTCCAGGTGAGTCCCTCACAAAGCCAAATTTGTTTGCAAATGGGTGTATTCCGCTGATCGATAAAACACCTGACCGTCACTTCACAGAACGACATGTAACAAACGTCCGCCCCCCCCCGTAATATCTCGACTTGTCATACACGTGTACCACTCGGTGTACTCCGGCCTACTTGGTAAGTGAAATGAGGTCAAGGTCACGGATGACTGCGTCAAACACTAGTAGATTAGTCGCTATCTTCAGGTCCGAGTTTTTGACCGTATCGACACTTACTCAAGGCAGTGTCACCTAGAAGAAGACTTGGTGAACATGAAGAAATCACAATGTAACTCGAAGTCGAATTTGTTTTCCTTCGGGTCGTTTCCCAAGAGACAATCCCTTATTGAAGGAAAGGCAGTCTCCACAACGAAAAGGATGCTGGGAATCGTCCTTTTTTGCAGTATGTATAAATACTGTGGCAGCTCAGGTGGTTAGTGGGATGTTGATCCGTTCACCGAACCTGATAACTGGCTTAAAACAGTTCGTCACATTGCCAGGACACCGTCAGTGTGGGGTTGATTCGATCTCCAACCAAACTGATAATCAACCCAAATCGTTCTCTTGCTCAAAATATTTACCAAATCAAAACTTCCAATAAAGAAACTATCGTGGAGTGGATTTCAGTACGTTCAAATGTGATATCCAGAAAGCAGGGTTCATCGAATCTATATTGCCGACTGTTCAAACTCGACCGAGAGGCAATCTCTAAATACCTAACTTCGATAGTATTACATGGATTAGACTTGTCTCTTCAACACCACACTTCATCAGGTCGTTCGTCAAATAACTTGGTTTGATTCTGCAGTGTTCTAGCTGAGCGACAAGTATCTTTCACCGTAATAACAGCACAGTTTCTGACTAAACTCAGCATGAATAGACCTGATACATGCCACTCTCAGACTGGCATTTGATACCTCCAAACACGTTCTAGAACAGAACTAGTTCACGTCATATTTGAAAACGTTCACGTTACCTTCCCGCCATAGAGACTGTATTTCAGTCTGAGCTGAATGGTAATCATTTGCTCGCGTGTCATTGGAATAGTACTTTCCATGCTAACTTCACTAGATGCTCTCGATCTGATTTTTGAATGCTTTGTTACAAGCCTCGTTTCACAGCCCACGACCTACTTTCTCCTTCTTGGGGCTCATCAGATCGGTGCAGCCCCAAGCTTCCGTCAAGCTTATGTTCTAGTTGAGACCAAATTGCACGAAATTAGAGAAGAAAATTGGTTTTGCTAGAGACTCACCTGGAACCCAGCTGAATCTCTCGTTTGTGATGTTTGCAAGCAACTGAGTGTGGTGCGTCAGGCCGCCTCATGTTTCAGTTGGTACGATATCCGAGATATCGCGATACATGTACAGATTAATATACTACTCGCGAGGTTGCTGAAAATTCTTCGACCGTAATGTATTCCGTCTATACCGTGTAGCACGATATCTCGAACAGCGTACCAACTGAAACATTAGGCGGCCTTGTGCAGCACATTCGTTTGTTTAAACCATCATAAACGAGAGATCCAGCTGTGTTCCAGGTGAGTCTCCCGCAAAACCAAATTTGTTTACAAGTGATTGCACTTCACTGGCCTCCTTTCAGTTGATTCATCGACGTGACTCAGAAAGGAACGGTGAGACTCAAAGTGGTGGACCACCTCATTGGGCACATCAGTAACACGATTCTGCCATACTTCGCCGCTCCTCTGCAATTTATCTAGAACAGCCGGGGAATCGACATGTACACAGAGTTGTCAGGCAAAAGCATTTCCTATTGTTCCACAAATGCTTCTCATAAGATACTTAATCCTGTGTGATGGAAACATTTCTTTTATCTGGGGCGTCTTATAGTGGAAGCTTCTAATTGCCCTTCTTGTGTTCCTTCGGAGAAGGTCATGACGCTTAAGGTACTGTGTTCCGAAAAAGAATATCGTAATAACTCCAACTTCTCCTCTAAAAGATAACTGTGAGGCATATTGTGATCGCGTACAAAATTATCACTTGATACGTAAACCACGTTCAGATTGAGTAGATCCTAAGATCCAATTGCGTGAAAGTTTCCATATTAGAACCTCACTCACTTTGTTCCGCCGGCGAAGGTTTCTCTCCCTGATTTGCTGAAGTAATCAAGTGGGTCCACAGCTTCTGAATTCTACTCAGTAACTGATGACCATTGACCGGTTGCAAGCCCGTGGAACTCGCCCGTCTCTGAATCGATTGTAGCAGACTGATTGTAAACAACAGTTCCCATTGTCTGGTGGCCAGCGCTGCCAGCTGGTTGCAGGTAAGTTGTGGAATGTTGGGCCCCAACATGTAGGGTTCCGACTGGAGGGTGCCTATCCATGTGATTGTACGAAAGAGCTGTTCCGATGCGAACGATGGGATGGGTGGCAGCGGTTCAACCAGTGTGGATACATCGTTCAAGCCAAAGGTAAAGCAGCCGGTGGAAGAGTCGGGACTGATGCCATTCGATCCAGGCTCTGCTCCAAGAAAACAGGTATTATGGAAAATCAATAAGACCAGTCCCGTTTTATGCTAAAATAGGAAGCCGGTTATCGTGCAGACCCAGGAAATGAACCTTTTCGAAAAATGTGCCATAAGTGTTTTATCTTGCCCTAAATAACAACTTGCGGCGGGATCAAATTCATGTTGCAGACGGTCAGAAAACAGACCGAGCGCTGTCCTTCTTCTGGATGAAGCTCGGTAAAATCTTCAAACATCCAAGGAAACTACCAAAATGCTTGTACGCTCTCACAAAAAGAGGCAGATTTAAATGGTTATGATATTCTACAACTGAATGTGCAAATGAGTGTAGTTCGCGAATTCCGAGCAATTTAGGTTAAAGTAGAACATAAGGTTGACGGAAACTCGGGGAATGCGCCTACCTGGTGAGCCCCAAGAAGGGCAAAATCGGTCGTGGGTTTTCAGCAACCTTGTGAG
>NW_008752034.1:114243-115704 GCF_000715545.1 Opisthorchis viverrini | reverse complement strand
GTTGACGGGAACTCGGGGACCGCGCGCCTTTCTGATGAGCCCCAAGGAGGGCAAAACCGGTCGTGGGCTGTCGAAGAGTTTTCAGCAACCTTGTGAGTAGTTTCCTTTACGAAGAGTTTCCAAGTTGTTTTTTTTCTGATATAAGGCGACTTATAAGACTAAAGAAGGACCGAAAGACCCACTGCTATAACTGTCAGTTGTACCCGAATGGAATGGTCACAAACAAAAAACTAAACATGGGCCAACCAGTTTGCAAATCAGGGACGCAAATGAGTCTCTCCTATCGACCAAATATGCTGCGTAAAGAACATTGCACTTTTCATCTGAAAAGATATTCAACATGTTCGGGTATTTTTCCACTTTCACACTTAAAAGCTTCTGGTGTTCAGTTATCAAACAAAAGTGATTGAAATTTGGGATTTATCCTACTTGGTGAATCTGTAGATTAAAGTTTTCATCAGCTTCCTGACTGGACTTTCGGAGAAATAATAAACGGATGACTGTGTTGGACTCGAGCACCGAGGGTAGCCAGTTCATAGCAATGACTGGTTTCCGCAACACCATCCAAAGGCAAAAATAACTGGAAGTTGGAGTTGGAACCAGCTACATATTTCATAGAACTTGGTGACTTATCTTATTCCGAAATTTCTTTACTGCTAAAGAACGTTGATTGATAAGATGATGATGATGATGATGATGATGACGGTGATGGTGATGACGATGATGACGATGATGATGATGACGATGATGATGATGATGATGATGATGATGATGATGATGATGATGATGATGATGATGATGATGATGATGATGATGATGATGATGATGATGAGAAAACTTCACTCGAGGACCAACCGATTCAGATACCAAGGGTATGGATAGAGTCAGGTCGAATTGGTGCAGTAAGTGACTGAAAGATGGACTGATTAGTAGAAAAAACTCAAAAGTACATTCATCAACATTTCTGTGTAAGATTGCTGGCTCGATATCACCACCTGCACTTCCCTTACCATTAATTTGGCTTTCACGAACACTCTTGTAGTCTGGATGCAAAGTTTTCGCACTCCGTTGAATGGGAGAGCCAAACGACTAAGACTAATTTTGCCCACCTGGTTCTATAACTCCTTTGCTAAAGCGAGATTTCACTTGCTGCCCAATTGAGGATTGCGTGAAAGCTCTTCTTGGAATTCTTCCTTTGTGATTGCGGCTTTACGGTTTGCATTGGCCACAAATTATCTGGAACCAATTTGTTATATCTGCTGATTCGCCGACCTGTGGTATCTGCTGCTAACCCGCTCCAGTGCCTACTGCCGAAGAAAAAAGACTCACAGAAGTGAACATCAGCATCATCATCATTGTCAGCTGTAATAACCGCGTACTCGTTGTACTGTGGTTGTAGCTGCCGCAGTTTCGTTCACCGATGATTTGGGGGGATAGGTGGCTGCGCATTGCAGACGCGAG
>NW_008752034.1:107996-113822 GCF_000715545.1 Opisthorchis viverrini | reverse complement strand
ATATGGAGCGCACCGCAGCATTGTAAACTCGACCCTTGACAGAGAAGCTGATATCACGCCTACGCCACAGGTGACGTAGATGCGCAAAAGCTGCTCTGGCCTTCCCAATCCGGATGGAAATTTCATCTTTGGTGAGACCACTGGGTCTGATACAGTTGCCCAGGTAAACAAATTTGTCTACTACCTCAATCGGTTCATCCGCAAGCACGAGGCTAGGGTTCGAGTCCACCCAGTCTTGCAGTAGCACTTTACACTTTGCAGGTGTGAAGCGCATGCCGAACCGTGAGGCAGAATTATTTAGATTATTTAATATTGTTTGCATACCGAAGGGCACACAACCGCTATATTCCGAACAAACCAGTGCGATAGCGTGAGTGCGTGCGAGCGCGAGAGCAAAAGTTACAACGGCCCCACGCTATTCAAAAGGGACTTTCTGACACTGATCCAGGGTGTCTAATAAGCGTTAGTGAACACCCGTCAACATCGATCGGGCGTCTATGAAATGCCTGAACGCTGATCACATTCGGTCATGCTTCTGTGGCGTGAATGAGGACTCATCAGCTTTTGCTGAATTGATTGAATGATTGACTGGCCTGGATGATTGCCGGCTTTGCTGTTGAGATTTGGGTGAAGCAGTAGGTTCCGGGTGTTCTGAGGTTACACTTAGGAATCTGACCTTCCTGATACAGTTGCTGTGCACTCATGGCGAATCTTGGGGCAGTTTTTCCTTTGTCCTTGAAATAATGTCCTACCTGATCTCTAGTAGCGAACTTTCACAGTACAAAGCACGAAAACAGGAAACTCGCACAGCCAAACGAATTTGTTGCCAGTATCTCAAACAATTCTTGTTTGCATGACTTGTCACAAGGAAATGCTAGCTCTCCATGACCCAGTTATCTAAATCAGTGGATCACGTCAGCTGCCTGCCATTTCATTGTTCTGCAACATATGCCTACTTAGCGAATATACACTCACTTGCAAACTAATTTGGTTTTTCGAGTGACTCACCTGGAACCAAGCTGGATATCTAGTTTGTGATGTTCTCAGGCAACTGAATGTGCTGCACCAGGCCGCCTCATGTTTCAGTCGCTGCAGTATTCGAGATGTCGCGTTACATGTATATCTTTGTAATGACCTACACTTAAGGTTGCAGAAAATCCGTCGACATCCCACGACCGGTTTCGCCCTTTTTGGGGCGAGAGATTCAGTTGGGTTCCAGGTGAGTCTCTCGAAAAACCAAATTAGTTTGCGAATGAGTGTACATTCGCTAATTTCGTGCAATTTGGTTCCAAGTAGAACATAACGTTGATGGAAACCCGGGACTGCGCCTACCTGTTGAGCTCCAAGAAGGGCGAAACCGGTCATGGGCTGTCGACGGATTTTCAGCAACCTTGTGAGTAGTACATTACAAAGATATGCCTACTTAGTCTAATCTTGACTTAGCTTGGCTAGACTTAAGTACTAAAAACAACCATTTGGCCAACTACATTTCTTGAACCCTCAGTGCAAACTACCGAGTGTTGTTTCTCTGTCCCAGGGTTCGTGGTGCGCGATAATTATCACGGCAATTAGTTATACGCTGTTGGGAAAATACAAGGAACTGCGCACGGTCATCGTTGTGTGACCTTGAACAAACTTTGGTATCTGGTTACACGCATTCATAACTTAGTACCCGTAAGAGGGCTGTGAAAGCAAAGAGGTTAGGTGAACTGATCCACTGCCTTCTGGCCGAATCAATTAAGTAAGACACTTGATACTCTGGTATGACGAAAAGAAGACTTTGGCGCGCTGCTCTAACTCGGAAGACATATTCTTCCACGCCCGGAAAGTCCCTCGGATTCGATAACAATATGTGCCATATTCGTGCTATGTCGCGCCATTTATCTTGCTTTAAACAAGTGAAGATGATAAATGAACTATGGGTGAATTACGGCCATGCTAAGAGGAATAAACCTGGTTAAATTCCACTTCAACTGGATATTTGAATGCGACCTTCAATGAAGCCTTCATTCATTTATGGTGGATTAATGCGCAACAAGAAGAGCCAACAAGTATTGTATTGGTCGATCAGCTTACACTGGTGCGACTTTCACAGATGGGAAAACTTTCCGCCGGTTTATCGATAAGGGAAGCTCCAGTGTCTGTGAAATCTATTATTTAGTAGCATAAATTTGCCAAGCATATCCTAAATCACCAAAAACGTAGCTACTGCGTCACAGTATAATGACCATATAGTGGTCCGCCAATCAAGAGCGGCTGAGACCTGCAACTGGGGTAGATCTACGCAGCTGACCGTGCTTACTACAGAATTGGGGTCCATTACCTTCTAGAAAAGATCGAACCACTAAAATTTTAAAATGCATACCGGAATGCCACACCTGATAACGTTTACTGCACGACAAAAGTCATACTTCCAGAATGACCTCCAATCTTCCCTGTGAATTATTTGCAATGAATGGATTTTAAAGCCGAATGTGTGGAATAAGTTCGACTGCAGCATTTTGAATTCAGGGTAACTAGAGTTTTTTTCATGGGATTTCGGGTGGCACTGAACGAATGTCATTCGTTATGACCCAGAAGAGGCGGGAGCTGGCTACTCAACCCAGACTTAGTTCGAGAGTATACCAATGCCTATGTCCTGGAGACATACTACCATTTGATTTTTTTCATAGAACACTACATTTTCGTTCACCCAGCGCAAAATTGCATAGCTGTCATGATACCCGAAGAGACGAGGGCGGAAAGCTTGCAAGGTTGCTCAAGCCTAGTCAGGAGCATTCGAGATGCGGAACCTTTTGATCAGTAAGTCTGTGCCTCAACACAAAGCTATCTTGAGCTGAAAATGTCCAATAAACATCTCTTTCGAACTTACCATCATTCTTCGCCAGTTGATTTTCCGCCATTGCTCTAGCCATTGTTGCCAGAGCGACTGAAGGCATATGTCGTCCTGCGTGAGCGGGATTCAATGATGGAAGGCCGGAGAACAAATTCGAGTTTGGCATAAACGGGGAGATGAGTGGATGAGCAAACGCTGGACTCTTTCGGAGGAGAGGATTTTGGGAAAGGCTGCGTTCCAAATATTGATTTAGAAATGATTGCAGATAAAGATAGGACGGTAGGTTGGTTCCATAAAGCCAAGGATAGATGGTTGCCTGACTGGCACCCGCAGGAGGAGGAAGAAAGTTTGAGTGAAATCGTTCGGACTGATCTGTCTCACTTGGAATGGTACTGGATTCATTATCCAAAAGTGGGAACGAAGAGGAACGGTTGATGGTATTGAGCGAAGATTCTTTCGCCTCCACAGTACCGCCGTAAGAGAACGGTAGAGATCGGTTGGTTTGAGCACTATTGTGAAATGAATCGCCTGTCTTTATCCAATTAGTCGGAGTTGAATGCTCAGCTTCCGTGTTGGACTCGCGCACATGCGTTGCACTCCCCGAGGTCGCCCAAGTGTAGGCTGAAGAAATTGGCGAGACTCCACAGCAGGATGCATTTTGATTGGCCAAATGTGAGACACCGTTGGCTTCAGCGTTGAATACATCTTGCTCCAGCGGTTGAATGATTCGACTAATCAAATGCGTTGCCGATGGAGGTGATGCAGATAGCTTGTGATATCCAAGAGGGAACGGTAGGGATCTCTCGGATGACGCGAACGATCGACAGGAGGTTCGTTCGGCTTGTTCCGTCGCGCTATCTGTCAGTGGTGATCTTTTGTGCAGTAAGCTCGATGAGACGGGAGTAGAAGTGGGGTTCGCAGACACTGTGTTGCGCTCTCGGAAAGAAGAGTTGGGATTTGTATTCATGTGACCATGCCTGGCACGTTCGTGGAAATACAGTGCGACTTGATGACGCAGCGTTGAGTTTCTTGGACCACGTTCATGCTGCACGGCTGCAAAAGCGAGTAAGCACCGTGATATACTGACCATCCATAGAATTACGTTTCTACCGAAACAAGCAGGTCAACAAGTAAAATTCAAAAAACAGATGGTGAAAGAATCAATACAACAGAAAATACGCTGATGCCGATCGCCGATTACGAACCTCATTCCCGAGAAGCCTCACTTTGCCTCGATACGACGAAAGCTGAATTGAATGGTGAAATATCAAACCTCCCAAAGGACTGAAAAATTCTGGTGAATTTGTTTTTTCCATCATTCCCAGTCTTTCTGAAGAAATCAGGAAATGTGGGCATTCCTTGACGTGGCGACCGATTTCGATTCAGTATTGGTTTGCCAGGATGTTTCAAATTCAAGTCGAATCCCGGATTGTATACCATGAACTCCTCAATGGGGTTTACATCTGTACTATCCACACTAACACTTGAGCTCATAACGTATGTTTGACGCAACCGGCGATGAGATCGATCATCCAAGGGCATAATCTTAGCTAGTCCAGGTTTCTTAGTCAACTCTGTGAGTAGGTGCAAGTAATAATGATCACTCGAACAAAACTCATTCGTATGGATAAGTAACGCAGATCACGTCATTGAAAACATTATGCCGCCGTAGTTGGACGAGGAAATGAAAATTTTCAAGCAATTCTGTCCTGTTGGCAAGGCTAATCCATGCTGAAAAGCCGGGGAACACTGCACTTTTGTTTTGTCCTTACTGAGAAGTATCAGCAGTGTGCAACCTCAGGGAGTTTTGAACCCGCGGGCCAGTAGTTGAACACTCGACCGTTTGGCCTGGATTGGCTGAACGGCGTTGTGAGTGGCGAGACGAAACTTGTTAGCACAGACACTGGAAACTCTTCAAAAGCTCATAGCCAGTTTCGCTCTTCGGGTACGCGCGTTTTCCAGGATTTCGTCAACCTTGTGTTCTACTTGAGCTGAATCAACCTGATGAGCCCCCCAACAGAAAGTGACCGGTCATGGACCTTCGAAGCGTTTTCAACAAAGTTGTGAGTAGGTCCCTTTATGAGAGTATACTGCGATATCTCCAATATTGTACCAATTGAAACATGAGGCAGTGGCCTTTGTGCAGCACATTTAGTTGAAGAATACCACAAAAACGAGAAATTCCGTTTATTATCCCCGTGGAAAACACACTGATAGGCAAATGAGTGTATATGAGCGGAACAAAGTCGATAAGTTTGCCACTGACTCATGAGAATTTAATTTAATGTTATGCCTTGTTTTAGACAAACCCCGTCTACTTACGCTACATCATGAACCAGGAGCTCTAACTTCAAACCGATTAGCAAGTAAACAATTCGAGGTGATTGAAAAACGATTATTCTGACGTTGCAAGTGTGGAAGGAGTCAAAGATTTTGACGAATCGCTCCTCATTCAACTAGTTTCGAATACGAACTGTGACCTCAAAAGTATACATGACGATGAAGTTACATTTAATCTCTTCATCTTGTGGTTGGCAGGCTGGTTTATCAAGAAATCCTCATTTGACATTTCACTACAGAGAATGTACTTTAGTTGGTGAGGACAACCAATGAGACAATTCAAACGAAAGTGAAACAGCGAATCGAGACTGGTTCTAGGACAACGGAAAACTTACGCACCCTCTGTTTCAGTCAATGAGATCCCGCTAACAAATTTGACACCAAAGTTCATTCCGTTTGCTGTTCCAAGTGCATGGGAATCGTATTTCAAACGCAATAAGGTATGGAGAATAATATGCATGATACATTACAACAAAATATGTGTATACATTAATGGATGACATGGCTATATATATATATATATATATATCGTTCAGCTGTAGCACCCTTCCGTTGCCTACCTGCCATGCTACTCAAAGGTTGCACGAGGGCTGGGCTACTGCCAGGCTGCCCAAGCCTAGACAGGAGAAGTCAAGAGGAAGAGGTTGGGT
>NW_008752034.1:95435-107985 GCF_000715545.1 Opisthorchis viverrini | reverse complement strand
AGGAATTAGACACAATACAATTTAGGTTGAACAATGGAACTCATCATGTAGTCTTGAACCATACTAGATGTGTCGATTTATCACTACGCTGACATCGTTCAGTAGTAAGATCCACGCCCATCGTGCATTCCAACCGAAGAAATTATGGGGCTAGAATGCTAAAGACAAGTAAGGAACAGTTGAGACAGTGAGATTAGGTTTGAAGCGCGAACCTTCCGGAGAGTATGTAGGCACCTTGAACAACGAGCCTTTACTGGTGCACTCCGTTTTCTGGGCTTCTTCAGACAAATAACATTGCAAGGTGACCACACTAATGAAGAGGCTGCCTTTCGAGTAACACACGTATTTGCCAATCAATTTGGTTTTACACGACAGGCTCAACTGAATCTCTCGTTTATAATATTCTACAACTGAATGTGCTGCACACAGGCTGCCTCATGTTTCAGTTGGCACGATATTTGAGATATCGCAGTATATTTTCATAAAGGTAACTCTTTGTAATGCAATTTGATTTCAATTAGAAAATAAGGTTGACGGAAACTCGCGGACTGCGCCTACATGATGAGCCCCAAGAAGAGCGAAACCGGTCGTGGGCTGTCGAAGAGTTTTCAGCAACCTTGTGAGTAGTTTCCTTTATGAAAAAAGAAGCTGTCTTGTTCTGAATGATTCTGCAATGTGCCTCTATCCAGTCGTACCGATCTCAACACTGCCGTGTCTGTTTTTCCAGGCTGGTAATGAATTATCAATGGCTGGCTCTTTAGAAAGCCCTCAGAAGGAGACTGCTTGATTCGTATGATATTACTGAACAAAAAAAAAAACAGTTGAAGTCCATTGTTGCAAACCACCACTGAACCGAGCCTTGAATCTGAAGTTGTCCACGGTGATCGTTCTGTTTCCAACTATTCCACTGTTGTCCCGATGGCCAAAGTCCCAGCCTGCATAGATGTGATACACTACGCGTCACAAACGAGAGATGTAGCTGGAATTCAAGTGCTGAACACACTTATGTGTCCTGAAAACATCCAGTTGAGAATTAATCGTGAACAAGTGATTCCTTATACAGACCTTGTTTAACTGACTGCAGTTTCGGGAAAATTTTCAATTAACGTAAGTGGACTTCTAAAAATCAATGTATATAATATTTGCGCATATAATATATTATACAATATTTCCTATAATATATAATATAATATATAACAATATATCATATATCAGCTCAGCTTCCAATCTCCTGTGTAATATCAGTGGATTTCCTAATTGCTGATATAGGACTAAAATTGCATCCAGCTAAAAGTGATGGGTAACCTCCTCTGTCTCGTTTAGGGATGGATTCTACCCTTGCTACGTTTCTCTTGAAGGGGATCAGGCTTATCCCCTAAGTGTTGGTTGGACCTAAACTTTATTTGGCCAATGGAAACCGTCTGTTTTCGTTCACTTTTTAGCTACTAGTCCGGAAAGTCAAGCCGCTCGATTGCAAGGCAAAACATCACTGTGCCTTATCTTTTCGTTGCAATCGTGTGATTCATGATAGGGACCTTTGACTGCCAGAAGTTTGTTTGTGGGTAACTCTAGCGGGCTTGCTTTTCGGGGCTATAATTTTTGCCAGAAATCTGATTTCCCTCGGTCAAAACGGAGGGGAAACCCCGGTCTGGTCACGAATATACAAACGAAAAATCGCTACGGGCGTCTAGTTAGGTGAACCATAGGAAAGCCGTTTTGACAAAAATCAAGGTAGGGGCAAGTGAAGGCCGTCTGTTCCTAAACATGTGGGTTTTTGGCACATGCAGTCTGATCGTGAAATCATACCGGTGAGGTGCGTGAACTCGGGTGAATAGAAAGTTTGAAATTTTCCGCTCGAGCGTTGCGCGAAGGCATTTATAGTCTCCTCAGATCTTCACATGATGAATTCTGCCTACGGGCAACCAGGAACCTTATCAGATGCGTAATTGCCAAGGATCAATTTTGGTCGCTTTTGCGATGGTACACTGTTTTGTTCTGGTGAGCGGGTGGGAGCGACCAAACTTTTGCATGTGATGAACCTGTTCAAGCCCATTCAGGTAGGAGTCCTCGCACAGAAATGAACACACGCCAATTTGATTAGCTGGAATGCCGATAGATGAGACAACGTTTCTTCTTGGTTGCATGTGTATCGTTTATACGCAAGCACGGATTCATGCTACGGTTATATTTACAGTCCAACGAATGATTTGTTGTTATTTCTCAACTTCTAGATTTAGGAACTGTTACCCACATCCAAACGAATTCCAAGAACTTCTAATTTTAGACACTGAAACGATGTGTTCCAAAGAAAACGGATGCCGTCCTGGGTGGGCCTTTGAAAGGGGATAGAGCTCCTTAAGAAGTGATCGTTCTTCCTGTTTTACTTTGCGTGAACCTGTGTTCATCACGACTAAAGGCCTTGTTTTACCGCGCCGAAATGAATCCGGTCTGACTTCTGCAACCTAAATGCATGATATCCCCCTTGCCCTCTCAAAAAGAGCCTACAGACGCACGCAACTTATGCAAAAGCCGCTTTTCATATCTACTGTGCTAGTATTTTTGCCCTCAGATATCCATCACTTAAGACAACGATGTTAAACACATCCGGTTCGGCCAGAAGTGTATAAAATCGGCCGTGAATACCAAGTATAAAACAATGTTATCTCAGTAACAGAGCTTCAATCACAGTCATCCCTCGGTTGAAACTCACCGGGCTTCACCTCACTTTGCATGGAAACCGGAAGCTGGTTGTTACTGCCAGTTGTTGGATAACTGTAATCCCAGAGTATGAATGACGATCGTGATATACCTCGAGATAATCGAGCTTTCGGGCTTGCTCAGATAAAGCACCACATGTTGTCGTTTAGTGCCCCATTCACTCTAACAATCCCTCATATGACACTCTATTTAAGGTCAAGCCGGATTACAGCTCAATTTCACAACTCCGATAACTAGACTCACCTGGAGAGATGTGTTGATGGGGCAGGCGATGACAAAGGTAGACAGTAGTCAACCGTTTTTAGTCCTACACAGGGTCACGACGGGCTAAAGGAAACAGCTTGCGGATTCCAATCAAGATACCGTAATTGTATCACAAATCTACATGAGCCAGACCACTCTCTTGTACCGCCTGACCAGTTTACAACTTCATTCGGTAGCCAGTTCAACGACTTGTCATTTGAGGACTCCCCTTACCCTAACCCTTCCTCATCTTTGCACACCATCGCGCTGGTTGCGCCTCAGAGCTTAAAAGCGCAGAGTTTATAGCGTCACTAGCCTAAAGTGTGTGACAACCATGATAGGCCTAGGTCCTAGGGTGTCGAATTACCTCAGAGAGCTGTGACCCACCTAACTGACATGGTCACTTCCGGTAATAAGCCAGGTAACCCAAAGCAGCACACTCGCTTATACAGGTGCGTAGTTGAATTGTGAAGTGTACAGATTGGGATGTGTAGAAGTTTCCATTCGTAAAATTAAGAACATCTGACAGGCGGTGAGTTCGCACGGAGCAACGGTTGCTCAACTGAAACGAGGTTGACGAAAGGTGTAAGTGATAATCAGCATACTGCCGTTCGTTAGAACAAGGGATCCTGCAGAATGGTTTTGTCTTCTTTACCTAGGGATTGATTTCCCAAAGAAATTTCTCATCGAGCTTATTATTAACAACGACATCGTAATTTGGGACAAAACATATCGGGTGAAGAGCACCTTTTCGACTCAGATATATGTGCAGGGAATAATGGAATTGACAGGGTTTTAAGACTGTCCCATTCAGAAAAAAAGTTCAGTGATCAAGTAACAAATCGTAGTTGGTTGAAATCTAACATGGAATGGGAGAGCCACGTGGTCCTATCCCCCGACTAGCCCCAATACCCGTGAAACGGTCGATGCTACTGATGAGGCGCGCAAGTAGTATTTGCTCGAAAATCCGCTTTGCGTCTCTTGAAAGATGGGATATTTTACGCGATTTGTGGAGTCACTTTGTAGCATTTGCTTGCATCTGAGGAACAGTCAATGAATTTCCAGGAAAGTTCAAGAATGCGAGTTCAAGTAGAAGATGGATATTCAGTTTTGTGAACAAGATGCCTGTGAGAGTTTTGCTCCCCTGTCCAGTAGTCTGTAAAGGTTCAGTTGGTGTTTCTGTGATAAGCAACACCGCAGTGAAGGCCTTCTTCCTTTCACACGTATGAACCACATCTGGGTGCAAAATTCAGGCTAAAGAATTTTTACACCCGAAGGCTTCCAAAGTAGCCAGGATCTTTATTCTGAGAGACTTCGGTCAGTCCACCGGTGCTTTGCAGGTAGATGCTGGTTAATGTCACGGTTTTCCGCTGAATAAACCCGAAGATTCCCCACTAACGAACCAAGATAAATCTCCATTGCAATCTTTCAATCAGAGTACTCTTTTTGCGCCTTGTAAAACCGTTTGTTTTTTAACGAGGGTCGCCAGCAGTGCAGTTCACAGGGAACCAAGTGGTAATTGACCGCTAAGGCTTTTAAAATGAAATTAAAAGATCAGATTAAGGAAGTCCAATCATGATGAACGTTATAAAAAATGTCGTACTGTGGTTTACCGGGTATCCTGTCATTCAACTATTCAAGAAACTATTTGGACAGCTGAAAAGCTATTCAACTCGAATGCTACAAGTTGTAAATGTTGCGTAATGACTAGTTCACAAGCTGGCTCAGAGGTTAAATCGAGGGAGAAACCTCCAGAGTATTTAGGATTTGGGGTCATTTCTGACTTTTTTGATTATCCTACGATTATTCGTGCTTTCTGTCGACTGGATATCAGTCACAAGTCGCAGAGGGAGAAACATAGTAACTAGCATTTTTATAATTTGACTTCATGAACAACATCGTATATCACCTCTAGTTACATCCACCCGAGTAGCGTTCAGCTGTAGCACCCTTTCGGCGCCCAAGTGCCATGCCACCCGCAGGAAGCACGAGTGCTGAGATACTACCAGGTCGCCCAAGCCTAGACAGGAGAAGTCGAGAGGTAGAGGTCGGGTTCGAACCACGGCCATTAAATTCGCGCTCCAACCACTTGGGCCATCTCAGCCCGAGTAGCACTCATAAATAAATTCTGTTTTACCTGAAAGTTTAAAATGACTTGTGCTGTGCTCTAGGTTGTTTCGGTCGAGTTTGTGAAGACCTCTGGATGTATACTTGTAATGCACTACTCATAAGGTTGCAGAAAATTCGTCGACAGCCCACGACCGGTTTCACCCTTCTTGGGGCTCATCAGGCAGGCACAGTCCTCGAGTTTCCGTCAACCTTGTGTTCTACATGAAACCAAATTGCACAGAATGTGCAAAATACACCCACTTGCAGGTTTCAGGTGAGTTTCTTGAAAAACCGAATTAGTTTGCAAATGAGTGTAGATCTAGATGATTTCCTTTTGATGGTTCCTACCCGGCCTCCCAGACAAATTGTCTCACTGGTCACGATCTTGTGCGTTCTTTTTCTTCCATATCGTTTGCCGCACATGCAGCAAGTGGATTCAGCTGAATGCCAGACCAAGACAAAACATCGTTTCTTAAAGGAACACTCTAAAACTCTTCGACAGCCCACAACCGATTTCGCCATTCTTGGAGCTCATCAGGCGGGCACAGTCCCCAATTTTCTGTTCTACTAGAACCCAACATGTAGGATATTCGCGAACTGCATTCACTTGCACACCAATGTGTCTAAGACGAGAGACTCATCTGTATTTCAGCTGAATGTCTCGTTTATGCTATTCTTCAGCCGGCATTGCACAACAATTTGGCCTGCCTGCCCCACGGAAACACACGACTTAGGTTCAAACAATGCTGCTGTGTGATCCCCAACTGGTACACTCAACTTCGAAAAACTGGGTCATACATCAAGCTGATTGGGGGTCATCGATGGAACCCACTGTCCACAATAACTCATATCCTAAAATCAGCCTTTTGGGGTAAGAGAGAGAATTCTTGAAGAGGCAGTAGAAATCGGTAGGTCTTGGAGACTAAATGTCGTGAAACAGATCGGACGCATAATTACGATCCTCCCTCGATTTTTGAATTGAGCACATATTTTGTTTCATTTATTATGAACAAGAAGTCTGCGTTGCATTCTTTTGCACTTCATCATGGGTTGATTTGCTTTTCTTTGGTGGACTGCTGAGTGAATATCGTCAGAACTCGCTGCTTTCCAAGCCACTGGTGAACTTTGGATGTGACTTACTCCCACTGGCTGTCAGCGTGACACTAAGACGGTCCACGCCATCACAAACAAACAAGCGATATCAGATCACCCAGTCTCTAGTTACTCCGGAGAAAGTCCTATCACCAGGTAGGGCGACGCCAGATTTCTTTGGTGCACATGAAATAAAAAACTACATCTGTACCGGGTTCACTCTCGTTGGCCCACTAGTGGTGGGATACATCTAGCTTTCATCTCAAGAAATCATATTTCCGACAAATAGACTCATTTACATATCAATTTGATTTTCACGGGAGACTCAAGTAAAGAACATCGTAAACGAGAGATTCACTTGAGTCTCCCCTGAAAACTAAATTGATTTGTCGTAATCGGTCCCATTTGGGTTCAAGCAGAACATAAATGTGACGGAAACTCGGGAACTGTGCCTACCTCATGACCCTTTAGAGGGGCGAAACCGGCCGTTGGCTGTCGAAGAGTTTTCAGTAACCTTGCGAATACTTTCCTTCATGAAAATATACTGCGATATCTCGGATACCGTGCCAACTGAAACATGAGGCGGCCTGTGTGCAGCACATTCAGTTGTAGAACATCATAAACGAGAGATTCAGCTGAGTCTCTCGTGAGGAGCAAATTGATTTGCAAATGAGTGTACTTCTCGAAAACAGTCCAATTTGAGTTCAAGTAGATCATGAGGTTGAAGGAAACTCAGGGACTGCGCCTACCTGATGAGTCGCAAGAAGGGCAAAACCGGCGTGGGCTGTCGAAGAGTTTTCAAAAACCTTGTAAGTAGTTTCCTTTTCTTTTATTTCCACCCACCCTACTGGCTGGCCCTGTTGGGCAGAGGATAAAGGTGACACGTGATCGTTTTCAAATATGCACACCCACAGGCGTCACCTCATCAGTGTTGCCACATCATATCATGACCAGATCAAAGTGGTTTACAAACTGTCTGACGTTCACTGAGCCTGAAGAGAAACGAGTGCCATGGTAACAAGTTTGGTCGGGCGGACAACCGTCCAACTACTCAAGTGAATAAGTGCATCATCCCTCGGAGGTGTCCAGGCGTGAGTTAGCAGCTGGTTGACTGTCCAGCTCCACACACCAACCGACCACATGCCGCTTTGAGCAGCAAGAGCAACTCGAAAAGTCACACGTGCGAATACGCATGGCACGTGAAGATGTCGAGGCTTGCGCAATCTTGAGCCAGCAGGTGTGCGCTCGAGAGAAGACCGACCACACACGCACACACTTGTGTGTGGGATAAACCCTCTCACCCGAATTCAATTTAACTTCTCCTAGCGTCGCAACTATTTGAAAAGGTCGCAGGGATGCTAACCCAAACAACAGTCACTCAGCAGAGTTGTACAACCACTTGTGCAAAGCTTACAAAGTCGCACATTCGAGTGTCAGTCCTTTCATTAATTAACCGCTGATTTATCGGTGAATGGTTGGGAAGGTAAAAAATTAACCAACCATCCATGGTTCCTGTAAAACAGTACGTCAAGGTCACAAGAACTCGAGGTCTTTGGCCTCAGCTGGAAAAGTTCAACCCATGGAGGGATCGTCAAGTGTCGAGAACTTTCCATAAGAATCCCCGGATACTAAATGTAAGCCGACCCGGAAGAAATAATGATACCCTATGGCACATGAATTATTCGATTCCTATGTGTCTAGATAGGCTAGAAGTCATTCACGCGATAAAACCTAAATAGGTAGAAATCTGGTTTATCGCAATTCCTTTATTCCTGTTGGTAGTTTGGGGTAGGGAATGCCAGCCTTATCAGTTGACTATGAAGTCACCACAGTGACACTGGAGAGGACACAGAAGAAAGTGCAGATCCTCTATCCTGTCTAAATCATCTGTGTTATCTTGTGCCAATTTCCAATAGTTTCGTTCGTGATTTTATCGGGCAGTCGAATGAGAATACTTTGAGGTGTCAGCTGTTCAGAAGCTCCATCATTGGACCGGCGAATGATAGGGTACGATGACAAGTCACTGCTTCTTGCGTCTTTGACTACCACCGAGGAACACTGGTATTTGTGTACTTTTTTGAAGACCGTGTCACATTGACTATCGATCAGCTGATTGTTGATCTGTTTATGAAGACCGTATTTGTAACTGGTTGCAATGAGTCCAATCTGGACTCCGGTTGCCCTTATGACTGTTTTCGAAAGGTAACATCGATTTGGCATCGAATTGTTCATACAAGCAGGACGGAAGTCAGATGTGATTGTGGTTCAGCCGATACTTATATTCTGCCCTGAGCATATTTTCTGCGTTGCCATGACAACCCCAGGCCATATATCGAACATGTCACTGGTATTTCAAACTTTGCCACGTTTAACAAACTATGTTTCATAGTTTTGAGCGTTCAGCTCACCGTAGCAGGTCCGCGTCAGCTCAACTACTGCTCAACTGTAAAACGAATTTACCTAGTCCACTTGAGTAGGAACTGGTCGGATCCAGACCCAGAAGCCACAACATATAGAATCACGACCAAAGCCTTGGCTGCTAACACTGCCGTCCTTCATATTTGACCTAAATAGTCCATTTGTGTGGACAATTCCAGTACTTTATTCTCATCCACCAACGTCAGTTAGTGTAATTCAGTTATCTTTTACTTATACTCAATGAAACGAAGTTCCATTACTGACAAGGCCGTTACAACGCAGACTTATAAGTAGTATGTTTCGCCAAATAACACAGGAGAAGAATGTTTGCGACACTTTCAATCTGTGGTCACTTTTGTCTTCTGGTGCTGTCCACAATGTCATGGAGAGAATTCGGGGGTCCAGAAATATTTGATGGGCTAAACAACGGATGCCTGTTGCAAGAATTGCGCTCGGGTTTTGCCCTATTCAGTGTGTCGCATGACTAAACCTTACGGCATGTGTGTTTCTGTGAGCTCTTGATCGATACTGGAGATCAAGAACATTCAAAAATTGCCTGACATCAGGTAGGACGAGCGTTAGAGGTGCGACAAACGGTCTCTTGTATTGCGAACAAGATGTACACGGCCTCTTGTTCCTCAGCAAATGAGATGACTTATATGCCTTCCATTAGTCATCAACACCTTGTGGTCAGGTTTTTACGGAGCTATCGTCATTTCAAATAGTTTCGTTAGATTTGAATCGTACCGCTGACTTTTCTAATTACGAGTACAATCACATTTAACATAGAGGAAACTACTAAATTTATCCTACCTAGATCTTAGTTCAGGCCAACTATAATCACCCTATCAGTAAATTATACAGTTTATGCTTTATGACCTTGAGGCGCACATGGCTGACTTGATAGAAGCAAGTACTGATAGTTTTCCGGAACTCACAAAAGGTAACCTCCACGTGATAGTCCGGGTATACCGTGTGGAGAATTCTAGCTATCTAGTGTCATTCAAATCGTTTCGAGTAGTACACAAAGTCATCTGTTTACTTACTGGTCAGCTGATCTGGGATATGGGAAATCCAACGTCCATCGCTGTTCACCTAATTTCTGCCAGTATAATCAAATCCTGTATCTCATTATAAGTGGACGAGTGACGCAAACAGGCGAGCGCATATGGACTGCAACAGTGACCAAACTAACCGGGGTTTCTGATCAAATGACCGAGGCACGCACTCGCGTGCCCCGACTGCCTGCGGCTTCACTCCTGCCTGCCTTAGCAACTGCACGAAGTGGATACGAGTTCACTTACTGAGACTTATTGACCACTGATCATCAACTTGGTGGTGGAAATTGAAGGCAGGAGTCTAACTTGATAGAGGGTGGGGGGAGCGGCACCAACCGCAGCAGCAGCACCAATGGTGAAAGTGTCGACGGTTAGCAACACATCGAGAGATGAGATTACCTAATGAGACCAGGCGGATAGCGAGCAGAGGGGGGGGGTGGCTGGAAGATTTTCAAGTGACCGGACAGATGGCTTATCAACTAACCCGAGGGAGAACTGATCACTGATGAGTGCAGTCAGTCACGTATTGAATGCAAGCAAAATCAGTGATGAAAAGTAAACCGCTCGTGATCACGAAAAAACAGCAGACGATGAAAAGTGTTCTAATGGCTGCCATGATATAAGTTAGTCCCCTTGTGTTCCAGCTTAGTGAAGGTTGACCTGCGGTTTCCCACTGTTTGTTAGAGTTTAATTAAGTAACGAACGCAAACAACTCGCCTACCAAGTGCTGGATACATCGAGGGCTTAAGGAAGTCCATCGAGACTGATGCCTCAACGCCGCCTGGATTGTCATGATTCACATTACTTTGCCACAGTACATTTTACTGCAACTCTGAAATAAATAATTTCGTTGCATGAAGTTCTTTCATCCCTGCAACTCCGCAATAATTCTACCAACAACCATTCCACGACTTTCCGAGTTCTGAGCTCTTGAGACCACCCAAAGCAGCAGTTCACAAAGAGCTGTAAGTCATTCTGTTGAAAATTGTTCCCAGAATCACTTTCGTCAAGTACGGTTGTGTCAGAAAACCGTGTATATGTTTAAAAAACTCGTGAAATGTGAGGCAATCCAAGAACGAGTTGAAAGATCTGAGTTTACAAAAGTACGGAAAATTCTATGAGACCGATATTCCAGGCTCACTCGCCTGCCTGAATGAGATGTTCTATAGTAGGCTGACATACGAACATGGTGAGAATCTTTCAGTGTTACTCGTAAGGACACTCTGGTTAGTTCGTTAATGGTTTCTCCCTTCTTGGTTCTGATTACGTAGACCAAAACCTCGAATTTCCATCAAGCTCATTTCTTACGGCTCATCCGAGTTGAGTTTGACGCGGAACTCCTAAAATTCATGAGCTAAATTCACATAATTTGCCCATATTTCGTGACGAATACATGTCTGCCAATTAACTGGATTTTCGTGAGAGACTAAACTGAAGCCCTTGTTCGCGATATTCTAAATCAGAACATGTAGCGCACAGACGGTTTCATATTTTAATCAGAACAAAATTTCAGATGTTGCAGTACGTTTGAACACTATTTGTAGGGTCGACGAAAGCTGTTGGCAGCCAACGATTGATCTCTTTCTCATTATATAGACCTAGTCCCCCAGTGGGATAGTTAATCGCCCCGTCTCATGGTGAAGGATCTTCTTGTGATTCTCAAGTTGTCATGCCTTGTTCCTCATCTGTGAGCCTGGTGTGTACAGACGAGTATCCAACTATCATCCAGGCTCACCACATCATCTCTTATCTTACTGTTATCAATATATTACAGTATATTGTTAATTTAAGGTGACGTTGGTGGAAATCGACTTGCCATGTTCACACCACAAAAGGAACTTGGCATGGAGAACTGTGAGGCCCTTTTCAGAAGATTATCTTTCCCTCCTCTGAGGGGGTTTGATGGTACGACACATTCTTCGAAAATAGGTCATTATGCGCGTCAACCCAACTATTTCCCGTTTGAGTAGTGCGCTTGAAATCAAGGGAATAATGAGCTCAATCAGGTGAAAAATACTCGGGACCGATTGAGTGGTCATCATTTTCGAAAAAGTTTGGTAACAATCGGAAAATTTATTGCTGGGCAACTTTTCACTTTTGACACAAAAACTTCGTCCGGCCAAGTGACTAGGTTCCGAGTTTGGAGAGATCCAAGTCAAGCTAAATCTTTGTTGGCTGTCGGCCGAGGGATTTTTGTGTGCTAGGGTGGGTGAACAAGTGTTGGGCCGATGGGGAAACCTGTATGTGTTTGGGTCCAGCCTAGGGTCTAGTTTAGTTCTTCTGACGAAGCTTTTGTTTTAGAAGCCTACTTTGGCGATAAGATTGTGAACAAGTAGTTATCAAAGAATAA
Source organism: Opisthorchis viverrini (assembly GCF_000715545.1). Lineage (NCBI taxonomy): Eukaryota > Metazoa > Platyhelminthes > Trematoda > Opisthorchiida > Opisthorchiidae > Opisthorchis > Opisthorchis viverrini. The sequence goes on along the minus strand of NW_008752034.1, from coordinate 95,997 downwards.
CATCAGAAAAGACACTGTGGATAAAAGACACTGGGGAAATCTTCAGGTGCCTCTGTCTTCACTTGTTTGGAGTTTTGGAGTATTCGGAAATATGATAGATTTACGAATATACACTCATTTGCAAATTAATTTGGTTTTTCGAGAGACTCACCTGGAGCCCAGATGAATCGCTCGTTTGTGATGTTCTCAGATTGACGAAAACCCGGAGACTGCACCTACCTTATGAGCCCCAAAAAGGGCAAAACCGGTCGTGGGCTGTCGATGGATTTTCAACAACCTAATGAGTAGTACATTACAAAGATATACATGTATCGCGATATTTCAAATATCGTAGCGACTGAAACATGAGGCGGCCTAGTGCAGCACATTCAGTTGCCTGAGAACATCATAAACGAGGGATTCAGCTGGGTTCTAGGTGAGTCTCTCGAAAGAACCAAATTAGTTTGCAAATGAGTGTAGATTCGCCAATTTCGTGCAATTTGCTTTCAAGTGGAACATAAGGTTGACAGAATCCCGGGGACTGCGCCTACCTTATGAGCCCCAAAAAGGGAAAAACCGGTCG
>NW_008752034.1:59711-95403 GCF_000715545.1 Opisthorchis viverrini | reverse complement strand
TACAATGATAGATTTACGTTTAAGCGGTCGGCAGACACTTGCATGCCTTAGCTAATTTGAAGTGGACAAAAAACCTCATGCAGCATTGCTAATAACCGATGGAAAACGGATCCCATGAAATTCTCTGCCTTCAAACTATGAGCAGTTTCGACGAACGCATCGCCGATCATGGGTACGGAGTGCATCAACTTTTCTCAGGCCCCGCAGTTTGATATCAAGCCGCAACCCAGCAGAATTGTCACAATTTTTTGCCCCAGCATGTGGTCATTATCCAGACAACTCTGCTGACCTGGAAAGAGACGCTGAAAATCCGGTTCTGGAAACCATCACGTTCAGTGTTCGCGGCGCGAACACACGCACGCACCAGGTAATACATTATCCCTAGTCTATCCGCTCACGAACGGCGGCACCTCAAGTCAACGCAAGAACACACGTCACGATCAACACTCGCGGCGGTCAGACGGAATTGAATGTGTTAGGCGCCATCGTAGACAACATGTGCGGTAAATTGCTAGAGGATGTGACTGAGATCATTCACAGAACAAAAACTGAGGATTTTCGGAGAGAAAAAAACTTGATTAGCATGTGGTTGTTTATTGTAAAAACGGGTGTGTGGTCTTCAGTTTTGTCGAGTGCGGCAGTTTGGATAAAACGTTAAAAATCACACGCGAATCCTGGAAGCGGCACCAATTCAGTAGGTCGAAAAGTAACTAGCAGTACGCCAGGTTTTCGGCGGGAAACAAAGTTACTCTACGCAACAATGCAATGTTAAACGAATCCCCCAAATACGTAACACTTAGAAGCAAACTGCTCAGAGAAACTGGATCAAAAGGCGACTAAAGTTCACCTGATGAATGAAACTTCCACCTTAGAAGCCGTCATCCGAGGGGTTGATCAATATAAGTGGCCTTGTGAGATGGGTCCTGTGACGGAACAATAAGTGGCGCTATCTCTTGTCCGAGCTCGTCCGCAGCTGAATGGTCAAATGTTTGGACTACTAGCCGGGGCCTCGCGGGTTTCAGTCCTCCTAAAGTCTCACGAGATGAGTACTACTGATGATTCCCAACAAGCAGCCGTCAGTGTTTCTTGGCTCTTTCGGCGTGGATGCGTTTCGCTTACAGAACCAAATCTCCAATAAAGCTCCAAAACTTCGCACTATCAAAAATAATTGCTTTTCGTGCTCCAGTGGACTGACCATCGTGTACAGCGTTTCTGTGCAGCTTCATAGCGGTATTGAAACTCGCGAAGAAGGAACTGTTCTCTCACAAATCCAGTCCAGTTCACATTTGATTTCCACAGCGAAATTCACAAGTCCGGTATGAGCCACTGGAGAGAGACAGACGCGGTAATACAAACCTTTTGGTTTGCTTGAAACTCAAAGTTCGCGGAGCGTCGCTGTAACGGTGATTCACGGTTTGGGATCGTAGCTTTCGGGTTTCTTATTGATTCCTGTGCTCTATCTAAGCCATCTAAACGTGACTGAGTTATTATATACTCGTGAAGCCACGCCGCGTCTTTGAGTGTGATTTCTCAATCCACATTGATGTAAGTGCTGATCGTGACGACCTGAGCAGATTTAATCAAACTTGGAGCTTCTTTTCGGATCGGTTGATATCGACAAACGGATGATCTCAGTGCGCAAAAAGCGACTGTCTACAGAACATGGTTTTCACAAAAATTTGTTGATATGAATGACTGAACAAAAGATAGTCATCGGATCCATGGATTCCTGAATCGTAATGCACATGCCTTTTCTAGAAATTGGAATTGAGCGGGTTTTTTTCTGACAGAGATTGAAAAATTCCCCGACTTACACGACTAATTCAGCAAGCTAGTCTTAGAGATCTCAAAACATCTTTCGCACCATCTTATTCTGTTGCCATAATATGTGCCTTACGTGATTACGTACTTTGATTTCTGATCGAATTCTCTTCTACTCTTTATCAGTTTACACCAAGGCTGTTCTAATGTCTTTACCAGTTTAAACTCTGTTCTATTCAGGGGGGGTTGTAATAGTGCTTGCACCCTTATCTTGTTCTTTCAGTAGGCAGAAGCCTGAGAAATCATACCTGAAGTCGATCTGTCTCCTGAAAAACTCTCTCGTTAGAGCACAAAACAGTGTTTCAGGCCCATTTCACTTTTGCTTTGACGTTTGCGATTCTCATTCCAAAACTTCGGCTTTCAAGAATGATACAAAATTGCCTACTGTCTCATCTCAGGATGAAGCTTTGTTGTTATCAGCTGACAGTTAACAGTTCAGATTTCATTTGACTTATTGATTTCTGAAGCAATATGTACTACACAGAATATCAGTAGCTAATATGAAAGCGTCCGTAAGGAGTTCAAACTGAAGTAGGTAAAGCTATCACCTGCCATCTCATGCATTCGACCTTCCTGGACCGCTGGTCTACCTGGCAGGTACTTATGCGTCAGGTGATGTAGTGAACGTACGAAACTCAAAGACAACAATGTAGTCACGCACTACGCTGCTAAAGTGTTCAAAGGATCTGTGAACCAGACAAATGGTTAATAATACTTTTGGAATAAGACTAAAACTTGACAGAATTGTATGATCTGTGAGTTTGTGAAGAACAAAACCAATGTGAACTCTTGCGATGCGTCTTGCGAAACTGAGTGAAGAACAGATGCATGTTTCACAACTGGAGTGCCAGTGATCAACTTCCAAAGGTTGACGAAATCTCATGAATTTCGAAATACCACCAACGAATGCTTCAAGGTAGTGTCTTCCAAGTGAAAAAGGGGGTTCAATTTCGGAAACGCTAATTCAAGACAATAAAGTGGAAACCCAAGGAAGATTTCTTGTAAGTTTTAGTCCAATGACCGTCCTGTTTATGCGCACTAGGTCGCTAACCCGAATCTGTCCGCACAAGGAATGTTGCTGGATCTTTGCAGCTGTTTTTTTTTCTTTTCAGCAGCGGTGACGTTAGTTCCTTATCATTAGATAAAGGTCAGTCTTGATGATTCGATCGTTCAGGATGTCTGCTTGCCGGTTTCCTTTTTGTCATCCCAACAATGTATCCAAATTTATTAAAACGCTTTTTGTTGAGCAGGTGCCTGTAAATGAAGCTGCCAAGAGTGGCCTTGGATTTTAGACATTTCGTCTTCATCAGTGCGCTGATTGACGCCGTCGAAACGTTTGCAAGCGAGTTGCCGGGTTCTCCGAATGAATCCCCGGTCACCCAAGGTTACCAGAATTTCTACAGACTGTCAACATTCAATTTTTCTATTCTATTTGTTCTAAACCTTAGTCGTTTTAGGCTATGTCCGGTCGAATCGCTACCGCAGTTTGATTCATCCTCAGCACACTGCGACATGCCACGCCACCACCATTGGCAGTGAGTACGCACGCACACAGAGAGAATTGGCTACTTGCGTGCTATTGTAAGATGTCCAGGGTGATTGTGTCGGCACCCCATGAGGTTTGACACTTTGTCAGATAGCTGCGCGGTAGGGGCCGTGTTAGCAAGCGCAAAGAGCGTCGGAATGTCTACCTTCTGACCAACTAGCTCCTCACATTGCTGACGGAATCAGTGTGCAAGTCTTACAACTTCGGTGAATGGCGTTAGTCGAGTTGTCTGCATATCGATCAATAGATATGACACATTTTGAACGATGTTACTCAGTGTGAGCCGGTGGTGATGAGCCGAAAGTATCAGTTTCGTGCTTCGAATAATCTGACCCTCATATAACAGTAAGAACTGTTATTGAATCACCGATCAGTTGAAACAAATTTCAGTAGTAATACTTTTGGAATGTTCACACGAGCTTCCGGTAAATTCCAAGCAGTTTTATGGGAGACTCAGTTTACCAAGTGGCTAGGGTCATGGACTGGATTTCACTGACCCGGGGTTCGAACCCGAGAGAGGCGTCAAGGCGACTGCTGTTTAAGAAATCACAGATATTCAAAATATTAAAAAGGGCTGTTTAGAGTTAAAGACACTGTACTTCAAAGAAAACACTAATTTTCATGATAATAACACATAAGTTCTCATCAGGATCAGTGGTTTACTCGAAGATAAGGTATTATATTCGGCTCATTTACCCATTCCAATCCGGTGATGAAGGCAGTTGTGGTCACGTGACAGTTCTGCACAGCGAAAGACAATTTTAACCTCACTCGGCGTATGCCAAACTACGGGCCAGAAGCGAAGGATAGATGAAGTTACGGAACTTCCTGGATTGTACTCGTACATGAACAAGGGAGCTGATAGTGGAACCTCAAACCTGTTATCTACCGCTTCCAGGAAGCTAGAGTTATCACTGACCCACCATTGACTTTAAAATTCAATGTAGAGTCCACTGGACTGACCAATCTAATCTATCATGAATTTTAGGGATTCCAAAAGACTACCGACGAAACGTGGTCGATGTGTAGTGAGTAAAATTGGCCGTATGTCCGTTTCGCAACCAGGTATTTTTTTAATTTCCCCATCTCTTCAGAAGTGATGAATGGTGAATTTGAAAGCATTCAAGGCATCCCACATGCTTATTTCATTAGGGCTTCAACCCTCCGCTACTATTTGCCATATCACACTGAACACCTGAATTTGTCACCAAGATGCTTCGAATTCATCCTCAGTCATTGTAGATAAGTTTCATTTGTTGAGGGTGTCTATCCACAAGGTGCCAAGCACTCTTTGACAGCCCATAACCGGTTTCATCCTTCTTGTAGCTCCTCAAGCAGGCGTGATCTCCGAGTTTCCGTCAACTTTACGTTTTACTCGCGTTTGCAAACCAAGAGGGACAATTGATTGTTGGCTGTCGAAGGTATTTCATCAACTTCATTAGTCGCATGTTACTTCCATACAATATATACCAGTATGCCGAAAATCGTGCCAGATGAAGCATTAGACGGTCCTGTGCAGCACACGGTTGAAGAACTCCACCATAAATGAGAGATTCGTCCAGATTCGCTCGAGTCAAAACCAAATTGACGTGCAAATGTGAGTATTAGGTGTCTGTTGGTTCAACACTTCAATGGCCGGATAAAAACCTGGTGGAATGTAGCTTTCCCGCTCCAAACAGTTTATGATTTTCCAATCGTTTCGCGCTTTGTAGAACCACTCCCTCCAAAATAGACTGTCTCTAATTTGCCCTAAAAGGGTCGATTAAGATCCTGCTAATCAAGTGAAATTTGTTCTGCTTGCACTATTGTGTAATGATGTCTAATGTAAAAGTACTTGTACGGTGGATGCTCAAGAACAAGATCAGTTGTATCCCACGAGCAGAACTGTGTGAGTTTTTTAAAAAACATGTTAACTTATCTCGACAGTTTTCCCACAACAGATTGCTTAGGCTAGAAAAGACACGTAAATTGCGAGGACCGACACTGTTTTGAGAAGCTACTAACGCGACTACGGTGGTTATCGTTTATTTTTTCAAGGGGTATGGCCAAAAACATGAAAATGTGAAATGATTTACAGGAGAACACGAGAAGGAAGGAGACGTTTTTGATGATACTTTGCTACCATTAGGTTTTGTCATTCAGATGGAGTAACCTCCAAGTTGTGTGGAACTGTTTGATATGGGGATACACGCAGACAGACCAACAAATGAAGAAAGGACAAACAACCGGTGGGACTAGCGCATCATTTTTAGATGTTTGTCATACAGAGTCATGTGTCTAATATTTTTTCAGTGAAGAGTATTCAGCGTCATATAGACCACACAAAGCTGTCTCAAGCAACTACACAGTCCAAAATGCTGAACAAACTCAAGTATTGATTGTGACAAACTTGTCAGACTGAAGAAAACAGATACTACTACTAATTCAACGGGTGAGCAGTAAGGACGATCCTTCATAAACAGAAGGTTAAGTGTTATTCATTCATCGTCCCAGAACCTTGGATTTGCACTACCGAGATATGTCAGCAAACCGGCTGCACAGTACTGTCGTCTCCCTCTTGGTGGATGGGTGGGACGCGTATGCTTGCCGAGTGTTCCCATGTTGGTGAGTCAACCCGAACGAGATTTTGTGCGACACATCATGAAATGACCTTAATCTCTGATGCAGCCCATGGCTTCGTTGCCAAGCCCAAAAGTACATCATCGAACCGGCACTTTCAGGGAACACCTCAGGTTAGGTGAAAGAGATAGTGGTTATTTAAGACAAGTCGATTTTGGGACAACAAAGAACTGGTCCACCTCGTGTTGACTTAGTTTGTCGTTAAAGGGTTCCCCAACTGAATCTACTTTAGTGTGTTAACTTGGTCTTACAATGGCATAAAAAAGGCTGCTGTTTTAAGGCAGGTCGTCACTTGAAACTAAATGCCTGATCCAGTTGACTCTGGATAAATAGGCCATTGTTCCCTTGGACGCAGTAAATTTGTGCTTCATACCGTCGTTCGCTCACCCGGGTCGACAAGCCTACCGTCTGTCCGGTAGTCAGGCTTCACAGTATCCACGTTTTGTACTTTTTTCGCTTAAAGGAGATGATCAATTGGGGCAAGATGCCCGTCCCGTTTGACGTAAAGACTTTTCCCCAGGTGGGATTGCATTGACTAAGGCAATCTGGCAGAGTATGTCAGACTGGAATAGTCGATGGGTTTCAAAACGCCCAGTATGGAAGGTCAGTGCGTCCTCGACGGTTCTCATAAACCTGGGATAGAGGAATTTCGGAACCTTAGCTGGTCTTGCAAGCAATCGATTTCATAACTTGTATCGTGTTTACAAAACGCTTCTACGTCAGAATCCTGTAAGGTGGTGGGCTGAATAACGCAGCATCAGGGTCCAGACTTACCATCCAATGATACATTTTATATCTAGCTTGCAAAACCCGATAGGTGTATAAGATGCTCAAGGTGGAGACTGTCGACCAACACTTCGACAACCGCATTATCCATCGATTCTATCGGTTTCTCCGATTAAGTTGGCGCTGATAGCTAGGAAAAGATTTTCACCTTCCGCATACAGAAAAAGCCAGAGTGGGCGTTGCGCAAAAACCATGACGTCAGTGTTACCATCCCTCGGGTGAGGATACTGTGGAGCACAGAATTTGCGGAAGGTGTCAATCGACCTTGCTAGCTAGTAGCATTATACAGCAGCTCGCATCGCTCCCTCACCATCATGTACAAAGTTTGAAACGGCATCCTCGAGCAGATGTTGGAACCACAGTGCCACGTGAATCGCTTTTTCCATGAACCCCAGCTTCATGAAACAGCAGTTCTTTGTTACCAGTCCCTAGTCTTATGACAAACTTTAATGAATGAATAACTTCTTAAGTCGATGCATAAGTTAACCTGTTTTGACGCGTACGGCAACACACACACACAGTGAAAAAGAAACACACCTGTCTGGTCGTCTGGTTAGCTGTGCGTACGTCTTTCGTAAAGCTTGTCACAAATGCCATTATGCATGACTGGTTGATTGACCGTTCAGTGTGTGACTTGACTAAACTGTCTGCTCCAAATTGGCTCCGAGTGGTGTCTGATGATAGGTACACTTGACTCCTCCAAAACTATCACTATGAGTCACAGTTATTTATACCAAAAGGCTTCTGTAGGTACACTGAGTGTGCTGGATATGGAACAACTTGGTTTTTTTTAAAAAAAACCCACCTCATTTAAAGAATTTGGTCCGCATTTACACACATGACAGAGGGATCCTCGTGCGTCAACCAGTCCTACCCCTAGCCCAACATCTGGTCACGACTAACCAGGGCCTGCTTGATTTCTCTTGACACCTGTCAAATGAGGAGCTCTAAACTCTAAGCATGTTTGCCTATTCCGCTTGTCCAGACAAGTTAGTTTCGTGACTGTTGTCTCTCTCTACACGTGTGTTGCTGTCTCTGTCTCTCCTTCTCTCTGTGGTACACAAATTCAATCCCGTATTGACTTCCTTCAGTTCCTGTTTATGATCATCAAAACAGTCGGGTGACGACTGTACTGTGGCAATTCGTTTTATGCCAATGGTTATTTGGCAAGACGAAGATTCTTTCAACAAACGAGGAGCTGGATGACATGGCTGTATGGGCCCGACGTTGATCTGACCTACCCACCATATTGAGCATAGCCAAACTTTGATCCTAGCTGCCCGTTCTCCTTATGAGGGGAGAAGATGCCAGAAGGGGTACTTGCCTGTAGGTGCCTTTTACAGGGGCAGCCATGTACTTCGGTAGAAAAAATATTCTACGAGTTGGAAGCCAATCCTTAAGGTACTACGTGTGAAAGGCTAAGGGATGACCCTGAGCGCACAAGGCAACAAAAGTGAACAGCTGTTTTTTTAAAGAGAATCTTGATCCATCTCTGTACCGAGTAGTCTGTAGACCATCAAGAACTATACAGCTTGGCAACGGATATGTCAGCCGCAATAAGATTTCGAGTTCCAGCACTGTTCCGGAAAAGTTATTCTTACAAGTCCTGACCATATCTGCGAATCTCCACCGACACAATTAGAATGCGAGTGTTCGGCTGTGGAACAGACTTCAGTCGAAGAACGTGTCCAGACCATGTATGTCGCATGCCCTCCCTAATTATGAGTGACGCAAGCAGAGAGGTGGTCAATCTTTGAACCATCAGAGGAGTTGGAAAAAAGATTACGTGCGACTAGTTCTTCAGGATGGGGTCAGTGGGGTCCCATCGCGAGTCTTTGGAGATGCTGCAAGTTATGACCACTAATCAGTGACACTCTTGATGTCAGTTTTCTATCTAGAATGTCTGAATGTGTGTCACGGAATCTGTGCACCTCGAAACGGTTGTTTTTGGCAAGAACACTTTTTCTCTCCTTCACAAGAAGATAATGAAGTAAATCACTGTCTTGCGGTAGCGAATACTCAGTGTGGAACACTGATGTTACGCTATCGATGGCGATGACTGTGATTTTGTCACGTGATACACATTTTTACCCAGTGACTCAACGGCTTTTTGAGTCATTTAAGCCACCCGATGGGTGTTGGAAAGGGATACCGATAGGTTAACGTTATGAGTATGCTTCAAAGTAAAGTGAGCTGTGAAGCAAATGATGAACAGTTCCTCCGTTGTTAGGGCTTCACGCGATGTGCCAAATCTATTGTGATGGCCACTAGCAAGCCGGTCCTAGGCTTCACAGGACGGGAAGACTTTGAGGTATGACAAACCTTCGCTTGCTATTTTCAGCACTGGCAAACTCTGATATGGATTCGATAGATCTTGCAGTAAGCCCACGTAACCATGATCGCTTTACTATATAAGACCGAGTACAGGTACATCTTCAGTTTCTGTAACGGAGCTGTTGATTGTAGGCCTTCACTAGGTGAAAGCAAATGGAGTGATTCGAGTCCGTTCATCGCTCGCGAACTCACACTTGCATCAAAGTACACCCATTTAACAGAACAAGCGTTACCCATGCAATCTATTCTTCAGTACTGAGTCTTTCGGACAGACTAGCTTTGGAGACTCGTTAGTCTATGTTGCAGTTTGATAATTCCTTCATCGGTGCACTGGCCATCAAAATTACGATCGCATTTAACTAGAGAGCCTCTTTTAGAGCGGTGTACCGGGATTTCTTCAGAAAAGAACGCAAAAATTCACAATTTTGTTCACTCCAAAACATTGGGAAGTCAGATTACCTACGCGTGTCCCACAGTCAGATTTCACAAGCTGGTAACTATTCACCAGACCCATTAATGGAATTGGCTGTTATGTTTGTGTGTATCATTTATCAAAGACAGACAACTGGGAGGAAGCGAGTGATGGAATGTCTTCAGGAGGATTACACATCAATTCGTGCTCGATGTGGAGCAATTTGCATATGTTCTCAAATGCACTGTCTTCTGTGCCAACAGACAGCTGTTTGAAAATATATTCTGTATAACCGCTTCGTTTTCATTGTCACAGTTGACACACGGTTTAACGGTGCTGCGGATATGCAGCTGATGTTTTTAGGAGTTTAAGGGATCGAACGCTCTCTCATTCAGGAACATCTCGTAACTTTGAAAATTCACCAGACCCTATTATTTTGCGACTTCCCACTGATCTGACGCACGACAGGATGCATAGAGTGCAAAACTTTAGCACGCTGATAAGTGTCCTATGCTACAAAATTTGGAAGCTACGACCTTCAAAAATTTCACAAACTTTTGGGACTAGTTGATGACCTAAGTAAAACAACGCTCAATGGCAAGGATGAAATAGATGCTGGGAGGTTCTTGTAGATGATCTTCAACGCGTGGTCACTTTGGCATGGAGGAAACCTAGTGACGGACAGTTTTTTTGTACCCAAACCACTCCATCCCGATTCTATTCCATCTGCAATTTGCAGGTGTCCTTTCCAATTTCGCTTCCGGCAACTAACAAAAACATCACGAACGTGAGATTCAGTTGGGTTCCAGGTGAGTCTCTCGAAAAACCAAATTTGTTTGCAAATGTGTGTATATGAGCTAATTTCATGCGATTTGGTTTCAAGTAGAACATACGGTTGGCGGAAACTCGGGGACCGAGCGCCTACCTGGTGAGCCCCAAGAAGGGCGAAACCGGTCGTGGGCTGTCGACGGATTCTCAGCAACCTTGTGGGTAGTACATTACAAAGATAACAAAAATCCTGTTTGGATGCCTAGTTGCCAGACCGAACAGGAAAAAACCTGAGGAGCCCTACAAAAGAGCATATCATGTGTAAGCATCATGGCAAGCCAGTTGCCAGCTACCTCTGTCACCAAACCAGCTGTTCAAACTTATCAGTCAACCCGAGCGATTGTCGCTCGCGTTAATCAAAGTCAATTATGCAGTGACATGTGGCGCAGCGGTGCGTCGAACTTTTCCGTAATAAACCACTGATCATGTCATCTTGATAGGTGATGAAACCCTTCCAATTGGACAGTCTAGCTCAGAGTACAAGTCAACACCCAGGATAAAAATGGTGATCCTCACTGAAAATAATTTGAGGGCCAACGGTGCGTTCAAGTTGATGATCTGTTTGCCTTCAATAAGTTGGCAACTGAGGGTAACATCGTGAAGAAATCGGAAAACGCAGTTGTGCATTAAAGAATGGTAGGCATCTTACGCCGCAAGCGAAGAGAAAGGTGAGAACCAAAAGGTATAGGCTTGATCTAGACAAATGTTACTAGATATCAAGTGGCATGTTTCCCCAACTCCTTTAGTTGGTTTGGTTGAGCTGCATACCTACTGACCTGTGTGAGGAAAAAGACCACGCTGAAGTCCCGAAATGTTCAACGAATCCGAATGTATTCTATCTCCATAGCTTCAGGTTGGCACAATACACGGGTCCGTTACCTAGCATTAGGCTCACCTGTGTGTACATCAATGTCATAGTTCGACAGAAGGACAGGCTAGATTACATACCCTGTCCCAAGTGGTTGTATTCTGAGCGAAAATGATCTGAACAAGACCGTAATTAGGGAAATTAACTCATTTGCATATCGATTTGTCTGTGCAGTGGAGACTCAGCTGAATTCCAGATGAACCTCTCTTCAATGGTATCCATTAACTGAATCTGCTGCCTGATATCTTCTTGAAGCGACGCTACCCATAGGATGACTAAAGAGGGTATTCAGTAACCGCATGAGTAGTGTTGCATCAAGAAAGGTCATAGTTGATACATTGGTGATCAGATATTGTAAAAGATGGGAAATCTTGGAGTAATTTGATTATTTTAATGAGTCACATGACTAAATCAACAAGGAAGGACAAGGAATACCCCACGAAGTATGACTTACCATCTCTATTCATTCCCACCTCTAAGCATTTTTTCAAGCGACATGCTCGACATTGGTTTCGGTGAGACTTGTCCACTCGGCATCCACCGACAGCAGTGGATAGCTTGGTTCCGTTGGCAGTTCTATTCTTGCAGGCATACTGACGATTCCTCCGAATCGAACGCTAGATATTAGAGAAACGAGAGACAGACCGTTGCAGAATGAATCGCATCGAACAACAAATGGTCGTCAGCAGGGTTGAAAATAAGAGAACACTGTCCAGGTCTTTTTGTGCCTACCAGTCAAGTAGGCCGATCAAATAAAATAGGATGAACATCATACCACCCCTTCGCCTCTCCGTAGTTTCTATCTGTCCATCTCTGTCCAGGCCCGCCCCCTGCTAAGCATGGTAATCATTTTGAGAGGTTGTAACAAAAGCCTGCGAACGATTCTCAGTGACTCAAACTTGCCGGTGAACGACACCATCATGTGGTTGACACAGCCGGAAAGCTGAAGTGCTTTTTTTCTCTCTCGCGTAAATGTAGAGCTCGGGGTGATAGACAGCTCAATGATTAGACTGACTGACACGTTTGACAACCACTCTGTCTCTCTCTGTTAGTTTGACACCACGGTTCTCTGAGCAACTCCTTTCCCAGGCGACTGTGACCCACTACTGGTACTACTTGCTACAAACAGCTGTCAAATTCTCGAACCCAAATAGGGCGGGGGGCAGGTGTGTTGAGATACAAACAATAACAAGCGACCTTACATCGCATCTGAAGTGGAATGACATTCCTGTAGGTAGCTCATCGTGGCGACCGATCAGATATAGATGCTTATCGTTCGTTCATTCGAGTGGTTTTTGTCCTTGTTTTTCCGCACGACAATTGCACTCTCGATGGCTGGCAGAAAAACCTCCGCCGGTTCCAGCATCCTTTTGATCAGTGCATTCAAGAGGGCGGGAACCTAAATGAGTTCCTTCGCTGGGGGTAGTTTCACCTCCGGTAGCTCTTTATCCCAGAATTTAGGTGATTTTTCCGATGATTAGATAGTAAAGCTTTTGAAATGATTGTTTTACGACAAGACAACCATGTGTGTTCCAGCCTTTAAGCGAGATAGCTGATGATCAGACACACTCGCTTGTAGATTACATTGGTCTCTCATTTATGAGTTGCTTCGGGTGAGTACCTCCATGCTAAGTGCAAATTAGTGTAGTGCACCAGGTGCCTACACATCCGTGTTCAAGGCTGACTATGAGCTGAAACACTCTTCAGCATACTCTTCAACCGCAGGTTTCAGGTTCGGATCCCTTTCAAGATTACCAATATACGCACTGTCGACGACTCACTAAATGACCGAAGCGGCTGTTTTGGAAATCCTGAAGCAGGCAGAAAAAAATTTTCTATTTCTAATCGAACTCTTGCACAAGTTGTTTTAAATCACCGAACAATGTAGTCGGTACCGAGTTTGTGATTGGACACTCAACACTCACCTTGAAAAACCCGGCACAGCTGATCACAGTTGATGTTCCACAGACGTACGGAGACATCCGATTCATAAAATAAAAGGGGAATAATAAATTAACTTTGTATTTGTTCTTTTGGTTACTTGTTAAGAGTAAACTCCGTGTGACACGTGATCTAACAGCTCTGTCTACAGAGCTTCGAAAAAGTGGTAAGCGGAAAACGCTGTTCAACAAATTGGTTTGTCCTCGGTAAGCCGTGTAAAAATGCGGGTCTAAGTTCATCTCCTGAACCAAGACGAAAATAATCTGTGTCAGGACATATATCACGATTCCGAAATACTGATTATGTCAGGCACGTGACTGTTCCCCTTACGGTCTTCCTTGTCCAAGTGAAAAACCCAGAAGCCGTTTCTAGATGGTGGAACATTGGATCTCAAGAGTCACAGGCGATAGTTGAACCTGTAGCCTATTGGAACTGCGTGACCATCAGGCAGTGTGATTGACTCGTAACAAGAATACGCCAATACCATCCTTCGTTCGAGTGATTGCCGTCACTACATCCAGTTCTGCCTGTCTGCTCCAGGGGAAAGTTCTTGGCTTCTCGTCAGTGAAACTATGAACGTGACTTTAAATGTAACTGCGTTTTGGGAGTTTTGCGGTCCAATAGGTCTCCATGAATAGTGGTTCAAATTTCATCAGGAAAATAGTGTATGGGGCCGCAACTACAGGTGAATTCCGTAAAGATGACACTGGCGTTTGGATCGTGTGCATCGGTATGACCCTTGAGTACGCCCCAATACTCAATAGATCCACTGTATACATTCGGCATTTGGGGCCACGCTTATACTTTGTTTAAGTGGGCTAACTAATCATGGTAGGTAGTCATACACAGTACTGTTATACGCTTCATAATTGTCACCCGTTCCGAGGTGTTTTGAAATGAAGCCGTGAAAATTTCTATCTGACCGCAGCTAACTTTCGAATGGGGGTCTATCTGGAGTGCCAATCATGAACTAAAGCCTGGACATCTTTTCGCCTGATGAGTCTCATCCGGTTTGGCTGCACCTATCGATCATCTGGAATGTTCGTACACCTTACAGAAACTGTTCAACTGATCACTCCGTTCATCGCTAAACAGGGCGAGTGCATGACTGCCCCAACACATACTCGACTCCTCCCGATTCTCCCCTCGTTCACTGGATAGCCGGTGCTCTTCATTTGACGGTCTCATGCGCCAAAAGTTATATCCCCACTGAATGCAGCCGTTCCAGAATAAAATGGACTGCAAATATTTAGGTCAACACACTAGAATCTCCCGCCGAATCTCTTTTAACACATCTGTGCTTCCACTACACCTAGCTACTTTGTTATTTATTTATTTATTTATTCGTTTATTTATTTATTTATTTATTTATTTATTTATTTATTTATTTATTTATTTATTTATTTATTTATTTATTTATTTATTTATTTATTTATTTATTTATTTATTTATTTATTTATTTATTTATTTATTTATTTATTTATTTATTTATTTATTTATTTATTTATTATAGGTGTTTTCTACTGAAAGAAAAGCGTACCACCAGGTCGGCTTGGACTGCCAACCGTGATCTTTCGGCGTGCCTCAGATATTGAGATAGCGTGCCTCTATCTTGTTCGGGTGATGAGTCATTCCGTAATTTGACCCCTGTGACCATACCAAGACTGACCTCGGGAAATGTGAACTGTTTGTACTCATGAGAGAAAGCAGTGCACTTTGAAATCTTCGATGATTAGGTTATGAACTGTCTTCTCCGTGGCTGAGGAACTCACCTAATTGTTGAGTATACAGAAGGCATACAGACAGAGTGACTTCAGACTCAGCCGAACGACGAGGCTCACCAGTGGGTGCCGTAAAAATGCGATTGTACTCAACCCCCCTCCCATTGACCGCATGCAAAGAACTGTACACACGACTTACCCATCACAAGCGTAGATACCGTAGTGCTTGCCAGACGAGTGATCTTTGCACACACGACACGGAATGTCCAGGAGTATTCGAGCTGCGAAAGAACGGAGGCAAGTGACGTAGAATCAGCGACAGAGGTGAAAGCAAGAGACCTAGGATGGTAGTGGTGGTGGTGATTGCTAGACAAACAGCAAGTTCCAAACAATAACTTTAGCCGACACCGCGTAGCAATTCCGTTGAGGGATTGGCCTGCCATATTGGCGTCGAGTAGGCAGTTGGCATGGTTGCTGACTCTGTTGAAGGACAACCAGAAACAAAGCACACACCTGTCAATCACCGTGGCTACCGGAGCTTAGTTTAACACATCACCTGAAGCCACGTGTGAACAAAAGAGTTTTGTTGATGGTGTGAGGAGATTTGGTAGAGTTTTGTTCTCGTCTCATTTGGTTTCTGTTAGCTAAGGTCACCTGGTTGTCTAGGCAGGCAAGTATGCAGTCAGTCAGAGAGCGGATGTTCCTTCGACGCACGTGTAAACCTAGTTCCGATAAGTGACATCTACCTGAAGCCAGATTTAGCATCAGACAACTGGACGAAAGTCTAGTTAGTCAAGTGATTTTTCGTCCTCTACTAGTCAGCTACTTTGCTAGCTAACTCTTCGACCATTCTAAGGAAAGCCGGTTCACTCACGCGCTTTTAAAAAAGAGCAAACCATATGGCGGACTTTATCTGGAAGGACAGCAAAGACGCTATCGTCGCAGATGTTACATATGCCGGTATATCGCTCCAAGTGAATTCAGTGTGTACGCGAAGTCTGGGATCTTCGTCGGTGGGCTGAGCACACTCTACGACATGCCACCAGTAGTACGACTACCTTGTCCGTTTTGGCAGTTTTTTCTCGTTTCCTGGACTGATCGATCACCATCTTAATGAACACTAAAAGACACGCCCACGCATATCGATTCAAACTTTACTCAGGTTCAGTTATTACTCCATGTGCTGTATCGATCAATGCATTCGGCTTTTAGTTGAATGCTCACTTTTGCAAAAACGTCCAGCCAACAACTGGGTGGCTTTCTTCTGCGTTTGCACGTCGGGATTTGCACTTTTAATGTCACGGACTGCGCTGCTGCCCCTCCAGGAACAAAAAAATAGCTGCTCCGTTCATTCCAATTTGTTTTTCGAGTTCTTTCAGGGTGACCATGAGGCGTTTCTTACAACATGCTGGTGGTGTTTACCATAATTCAATTACTGAAAACAAACATAATTTAGGCTTCCACATTCACCAAGTTCCAAGTTCATGGTATACTCATTGCAAGTCGCCATAAGTCAGTATGGTCGGCTCGCGTACACCGATCGATGAGGTTCTAAGCCTTCTACAAAGGTTGTCATGTGTACTGGGATGTGCCAAATTCAGCAGCAATTAATTGGATAGGGAAATCTGCTTGTCTCAAGAAAACCATATTGTAAACTATCGATTATTTGTAAATTTTCAGATGAATTTTTTCGGATAGGTCTTGAAGTTTAACACCTGAAAAACAGAAGTTTCGGTACCACCCGAAATAAAGGATCATATAGTAATCACAATCCAATCATTACCACCGAACAACCGAGAAAATCCGGTTTTATTTGAAGGAGGGTAGCGAACGATCTATTTTTTGGCAAGAGCGGATGAATCCAAATTTACGAGTACCTCTCACAAGCCCGCCTTGTGGCAAGCGTATTTACTATAGGGTTAGGCATATATGTGATAAACGATGAAGCACGCAGCCCAGGGTCCAGCAAGTAGACATAAGCTGATCGACAAGAAACTGAAAAAGTAAACAGCTGGGCAGTCCATTAGAATCCGAAGCTTGGCCACGATGAAACAACAAACTCCTCAACAAAGCCGCTTGATGAGGATCAGAGAATCTCATCTTGGATCAGCTGGTCTACATGCATTTTAGGTCATCTAGCCAGTGACCTCGCAGCTTTGAAGGACGGGAGGGTCTGTGTGGATGGGCGTTGCACAACCATAAGAGCTTAGGTGTGCGGACAGAGCATTTATACCCGCTCAAGACTTGAGCAGAAAATGGTAGCGACTTCTCTGATCACAGTAAGTTGCATGGAATTCGACCAGACCCAGAAAATACATCGGCCCACTGCTATGTTTTAATCAGACCAACTCTTCTCAGCATAAATAGCAAAGCTTCTTTTGTCTTTCGACTGATTTACCCCTTCACAAGTCCGATCTATTCGAAAGTCACGTATGACGGAATGTGTCAAGCAGATTGACTGATTGTCGAGCAGATTGATCAGATTCAAGCTACTATAACAAATAACAATAGCTGTTGAGTTATAAACCAAGAGAAAGGAGCTTTACTAAAGCCAAGCATGGCATTATTTATCGCATACGATCTACCGCTTTTTCGTGTGGACATTACGACTCACTGGTTCCAACCTTTTGCTAGAAGTGATCGATGTTAAACTGTGTTAACTATCTCCCCTTGTAGATTTGCTGTGCGGCAAGGTAACTCAGTCGAAGGATCAAGGAACGTTTGTCATCCAAGCTGAAAAGTGACGAACTAGAGGAGGTGAGTGATGAGACAAGCCAATATTTGATGGGCACAGCACAATCCAGACAATGGCGAATCATTTGAGGTTATTCACGAAAAAACCAAATCAATGTAGTTTTGTAATATCTCTTTGTCTGTCTCTCACTTGCCACCAAATGTGCAACTCTGTCCCCCTCTCGGAAAATGCTTTTTTTGGGACAAATGGTTTTCCATAGTTGAACCCATCTAAATTTGCACTTTTAGACACAAGTGGAACTCAACTTAGACATGCGAAACCCTCCCCATCTGTCAACGCCAAGATTTCATTTGACCGGTGGCCTTCCGCCGCTGTACAGTCCTGAAAACCGGCGAAACAGAAGACATCTCTGAATGCGGAGCAAGTCGAAAGGGGGGGCGGTGATCTAGTTAAGACTGGCTGTCGTACACCGCTCGTTTGAGATGTCGCCTTAAGCTTTGGGTGCAACGCACTACTCATAATGTTGCTGAAAACCCTTCAACAGACAATGACTGGTTTCGCCGTTCTCGGGGCCCAACAAGTAAGCGGAGTCCCGATGTCTCCGTCAAAATTATGTTTTTCTGAGCCCAAATTGGACGAATTTCGATAACTCCTCCCATTTGCACACGAATTTTGTCTTGGCATACAACCCACCTGAATCCAACTGAATCTCTTGTTTATGGTGTTCCGTGCCTGCCTGATAATCCCTAAGAAGGGTGGCTCGCTATCGAAGATCTTTTATAAACTTCGTGTGTTGCGTAGCGTGTTACGTCTAGACAACAATTTACTGCGATTTGTCGAATATCCTACTAATTGAAATATGAGGCGACCTGGCGCAGCACATTTACTTGAAGCAGACCATCAGGAGGACTCTCTTGCATCCGCGAAATCTTGCTGTAAAAACTGCATGAAACATGTTGAAAAAGATCAGGCCCAATTTATCTGCTATTGAATGATTTGAAAGCCGCTATTCTGTACGTTAGAATGGGAGCGAATTAAATGCCAATAAATTGACAGTCAGTAGATTTGGAGTGGTTACTCAAGAAGTGCACAGCCGGCAGATGTCTGCTGTAAAATTTGAAAACTGCACTCTGTAATCCCGGGTCAGATCCTTAAGCGAAATTGATAACGATAGGCAGGATTGGGAGGATCACAAACAGTTGAGCCAGGCTTGTTTGTCGTCGCTGACATGAATTTTGGAGCGGTGGAACGGCTTAGAACGTGGATGATTTTTGACCACTGCTCTCTGGACAGAAAGCTGATTTGTTAGTTTACGTTCTGACCCATACTTGAAGCTAAGCTATGCTGAAAAACTGAGAAGCACCATAAAACCATTTCGTCCTTAATAGGAATCCACGGCAGTGCGCATCTCACGGAACTTCAGGGAGTTTCGAACCCTCAACTTCCTGGGTCCTTAATAGAAACCAACGCAGTGCGCATCTCACGGAACTTCAGGGAGTTTCGAACCCTCAACTTCCTGGCATGTTGTCTTTCGACCACAGGCGGGATTTTCCAAGCATTCGCAAACCAGCACTTTTCACATTCCTGTTTTCGTTCAAATTTTTGTCTTCAAATAACCAAGAGGACAAGGGTTGTTCGATGAAGGAAACGTTTAAATGGCTCACAAATGACTTACGGAGCGGTAAAATGCGAATCCGAGGGAGACTAATTTATATGTATGAATTGGCTTTACTAATAAGTAGTTAACAGAAGTCAAACGAGTAGCCTGCGCGCATTTACAGTGTTCTTTTTGGATGTTCCTGTACAGTTCTGCGATCCCGCTGAAACGTATCATAAGAACTATCAAATAGATGTGGACCTAGGTCTTCTGGAGTGAGAGGTCGCAGCAAGAATATTGGTTGCAAAGTGAATAGAACACGAATGGAAGAAATTCAGTTTGACCGTTATAGAAAGAATCAAGACTCGGCAAAGCACGATTTCACTTGGATATGCCTCAGGTCGTGAATATTCGACTGTGAACCTCAATTTATCCGCCACTTTTCTGGAGATTGTTTTTACCAAATTTCTAACACGAATGACGCTGGTAACTTATGGGTTTACGTCGTGCCTCATTTAGAAGCGCCGCGGAAACGTGAACCCGCGCTTGACATTGAACTGTTCTGCGGTCTACAAAGCTGCCAACGTAACTCTGACCTATCTTGCCTTTCCAATCAATACAAAATTCGCTTGCTTGCTTTCTGATTTCGCGCACTGAGAAGTGTTCACGTCTAGACTGCTGTGACTCGACATAACTTGTCGTCATCAGTTAAGCCACCAAGTCAATCAGAGCTCTAGTAATTTACTAGCAACCGGTCCACGGAAATATCTGTTTCTATGTCTGCTCACACAATTCCACTGAGGTACGATCATGTCAATTAGCTGGGGGGGGGGGGGCACACCAATCTGTTGATCTATGGACCAGAGTTATTCTACATAATGACTGACTGACGTAGTCAAGATTGCTGTGATCTTGAAGACGCAATGAAGTGCTTGTTATTCAGTCTGAATCGACTGATCTGCTATACCTTTTTCATTTACCAGTAGCGGTGGATTGATGCGCGTTGACTCTCGGTTCCTCACACGCTACCAAGAACTCGTGCAGTTGGCGCCTCACTCAACTCCCCTGACCTGTGTCTCTGTTAATGAGGGTCGTCACATGTCTAACATACCATTTCGAGTGACATGTGAAAAGGGTGCTCACGTGTGTGTCTCGAAAATTGGTTGGGCTTTTATTGGATATCGGAGAAGAGAAAATGTGACACTGACTTATAAAGATGTGAGCAGTTGGAAAAAGCTACCAAGCTAGCGAATCTTGCGGTAAGAATTGTAAAGTAACAAAAAGGTTCATCTTGAACGGTGCAGGGGGCTGAATATGATAGCGTCCAAGGAAATAGGACCTCCGAAGCTCGAAGAAACCACGGTGGCCCTTTAAATTCTTGCAAGATGATAGTGCCACCACGCAATAATCGATCGGAATTAGTCAGCAGACATGTACATGAGAAGTTTCGTTACAACTGTGGAATACATGTCACCACGTCGTACTCTACTACTGTTACAGTGATTCGATGTGATAGAGGAAAAGCCCCATAAAAGAGACCTTCCAATCAATAATTATTCCCATGAAAACACCGCATTGAATTTTTCTTTCACCCGCGGCTCAGCCACTCTCAAAACGTCCTTTGTTCACACAGTCACTAGATTTCGGTCACACCAAACCAGAAATCCACTAACTGCATAAACTAGATTCAAGTTCTTACTTGATCGATAACTTTGGGAGCTTGCAAAGCTAACAACTTTTTTTCAATTTTTAAGGAATTCTAGGTGTAGACTGAGGGAAAACTGCAAGACTCGGAGGGGAGGTCTACGAAAATGATTCTACAAAACAAAGATGCGTGGAAAAACGGCAGTTGAAGACATTTCGTGTCCTCATAGATTGCTGAATACCGCTCTTAGGCCTCTTGGAATTTCAACAGCTCCTGAATTTTGAGGTCAACTCCAAACAAGGAAATCCCATCTTGGGAAATGAGCCAAAGGTCAGCAAATGTGACTGACTACTGGCAGTAGTTTCATTTCGCCTCTAACACTCTCGTTCCCACCTGTCCATCAGTTCTAATCCACTGTTTCGTGACATCTGCGAGGCATATTGTGAATTGCTTTTTTGTAAATACTGACGTCAACATAAGACTACTTTTTACTGAAGTGACGATGGCGAGGATGGCGAAATGACTACAAATGAGTGACCGAGGCATTGGATTGGGCGACAGAATCTGTAAAGCAAGCGTGGCTCGCCTGTTCCCATAATTATGACGGATCAGTGTCAGCAGGGGCTCGAAACAAGGTTCTTGCAATCTTCAAAAAAGATTTCAATGGAACACAACCCGTTGAATAACCTCCTAACACAGTTTACAACAAGGTGGTTCCGAAGAAACCCTTTGGTTCGCCATCATCATTGATTTTTTCAAACGACGCATCTTCACCATGAGAAGCATTTCCAAAGGTTCACATCGCTTTGTGACTGACTGCACCCATGATTTAACCAAGGATTTCTGGCTCAACGTATGAAAAAGTGTTGGCAATAGGCCTCCATTTGGTGCAGCTTGATATCCTCTGCGGAAGAGGACGCGAAATATGACTCTCGCGATCAATAAGCGGCTCCCCAAAATGAAAGATTGTTCTCGAAAAAAGTTTGGTGACAATCGGTAGATTTATTGCCGAGCAACGTTTCGTCTTTGACACAAAAGCTTTGTCAGGCCGAGTGACTAGGTTCCGAGGTTGGTCAAGATTTAAGGCGGAAAGAGAAACCAATCAGCAAGTCAAGCTAAATCTCTGTTGGTTGTCAGCCGAGGGATTTTTTCACCTGACTGAAAGATTGTTCTGTTTTCAAAGAGAACCTGGTTTAACTCAAGACCATTACGAATCTTCCTTCGCAGATGGCAGTGAAGCAGGCTGATGCGTCGCGCAGTAATGAATCACCAACGCGTAATCTGTACCCGTCAACTGAGTCGCAGTCACGATGATCATATGACTGTCCAGTCAGCATTTGCTACTGAACGAAAAACTGGAATTTTCTGAAACAGGCCACGAATATTGTAATCTCGCACTGATGGGTCAAGCCGGTATGAACTGGATCCGATGCTACAAATCAGAGATCAGCTCACTTCATAAGACGTTTGAATGCCTACTGATCTGGTCAAAATGGCTGCCGTGCTACCGTCAGTTGCTACAAGGTTAACCAGTGTGGCTACGCGCGTCATAAAATTTTAGGAAGTAGGAATGAGGTAGGAATGAGACATGTTTTCACGTATTTCACACTTTTGGGACTGACAATGTCTTAGGTTCTTGGGACCTTTGTATTAGATCTCCGAATAATCGTGGAAGCATGTCAACTAGACAAGACTTTTGGTCGAATCATCCAATCTATTCCGGTGTTCCACATGAAGCCAAAACGGGAACGTGATTTATTAAATAAGGCGAGCGTAATGCAACTAGTTTTCTCTGTGAGAAGCGCCACAAGGGGTCAAATTAACAGCGATGGTTGCTCTTTGTGGAAGTTTGTTGATCCACAGACGTTCACGAAAAAAGTGGTAGTCTCTTGGAGGGGATCTGTACCTCTTGAAAAGGTTATGATCAGGGAGACTTGAAAAGCCATCCAGAAAGATCTTCACCATAATATTCAAAGAATGATACTGCTTTAGAAGCTAAGCAACGAAAAACCCATTTGAACTTTTGAGTCCCAACCAAACCAAGGGAATCAAACATCGCTTCAGAAGGGTCGGGTAAACACTCGTTGGTTTTCCAAACTTTTTCCAATGGATTGGAATCGAACATCGTTTGTGGGGTGCGGCCCCGACTGCGGACCTGATTGAACGGAGATGTATGCATCCTAACTAAAAGTTTCCACTAATTCCACATTTCTTGATGAGCGAATACTGGCCTAGTTTTCTTGTGCGGACAAATTTTATTCAGTTCGGGCAGCCGTAAACTTTGAGATCAGGTAGAACGTAAGTTCGATGGGGACTTAAAAGCCAAATCTGTCGGCTGAACCTCAAGAAGGATGCAACCGGTCGTGAGATGTTGAAAAAGTTTTAGCTGCCTAATTAGTAATATGCCAGGCCATGAGGTTTATACTTTTTCAAGAATGGGTAGCATTAGAGGGTCGAATACAGGTCCTCATTAGGTTAAACGACATTACTATTTCGGTTGAACATTCGAAGCTGAATCAGTCAGATTTTCATAGACAATCGCTGGCAGAAAATCCCATAGGTGCTTATTAGTTTAAGCAGTGCATTTTCTAGACGTCTCGGTTAGAAACGGAACAAAAGCAGAAACCTAATGGCGCGCCCGATTTCTCACACGTTCTCTGCGCATACCATAAGGCATGGAGTCGAGTTGTGTGGCTGCGAATGTGGTAACAAGGGACGGTTGTTGCGCCATTGTTTCGAATGAATTGTAATGTGCCAAAAACCGCACTTAATTTCAAGTCATTAGCGACGGACACAATACTACTGAAAAAAACCCGATAGTTTTGTGGGAGAGAGGATCACTTTGTTGTTACCTTGGGAAAGAATTCACCCGTTCTTCTGACGCCACCGATTTTGGGCCCGATGTACGAGTTGGGTGAACATCATCTGAGTCAATGACTCGCTCGCTCCCTCAGAAGACAGTATTGAAGTTCGACCTGTGCTAACGGCTACCATTTAGTAATTGCTTGGGTCTGGAACCTGACACTTATGTTACAAATTCGATTTCGTGTAAGTTTAACCTTGAAACGTTTTTGCCTTCCAGCAGATCAAACTTCCTGATATGAAGTCCGTAAACACGCCACCGCCCCTCCAAGAAGAGGCATTCGAAGTTGTCAAACGCTTTACATAATCTTGAAGTCGTATTAGTTCCGACAGTAGTATGACAGGCGAGATCACTGCATGAATCTCCAAGGCTGGAGTCTTTTTGCTGATTTGAGATACCACTGGTGGTAGAGCGGCGCTCATCCCTAAATCGTACGGGACCGGGGTATCAGGCTACAGTGCAGGCTGCTTTGTATTACTGCTGAGACATAGTCTTCGTAAACAGCGGGACTGAAGTTTCTTCAGGTAATAAACAGCCGTCAGCTCACAAACGTGTTGGACGGTGTCGGTGAATCCGCGGAGGCGAATGGTCATTCGTACAATAGGGGGTTCTATCGAAAAATGCGTCCCGCACCAGAAGTCACGTTGCCTGGGCCATGTATTGCGTATGCCAAATCATCGTTTGCCGGAAGGAAATTATGAGTGGCACAAGATGAGAGGTGGTCAACCTTTGGTCTAACATGGAAGTAGGAAGCAGACTACGAAACGTCTCAGCGCTGTTGGTGTGAGTCGCCTTCCACTATGCGGCCAGTGTGCCTGGTTGGAAGCAATGCTGTCAGTCGATGTCGATTGGGTTTTTGTTGTCACTTCCTATCCAGATAACCTAAATGGGTATCTGTGAGACCCCGGGATGAATGTATTGCGCTAGTTCCTTTCCCACGCAGTTTTATTCCTCACCTACAATAAGGCTTACACATATAATATGGTCGTACGACAGTGATACCCTTCTCGAGGTATTGTACATATCCGACCAGAATGCCAACTTCATTTGCCCATCTTGTTTTCCAACAGTACCTTGAAGACGAATGCGATATCTTGAATATCCTTCCAGCGAAAACACGAACTGTGGCCTGTTTGAACTACAGTTACTTGAAGAATATCCTACGCCAGTAATATACTTGGGATTCAGATGAAATTCCTGCTAAAAGGAATTCAGTTTGCAGATGAATACTACTCTTGGTGAATTACGTTTCGAATAGAACACAAGTTTGAAGGAAAGGACGTTGGAGAATGCGCCTGCCCAATGATTCCCAAAAGGACCGTGGGCTGCTGAATAGTTCTCAGTGACATTGTGACTAGTGTTCTGTAAAGAAAATGGGCACTTTCTCGCTAATCTGTATACCTTTAATTATGCGAATTCCACGAACCAATTACAGGAGACCGAAGCTTCCGAAATTGTGTAACTTTTGTTGGTACTTTGCACCTCACCTGTCAGTAAGCCAACAGTGTGTAGGTGCTGAGTTTTTACTCTTATTACGAAAGTTTCTGCGCAAAGTGAGGTTAGGCACTAGGTGTACCTTGATTTGCCCGATTCTCTAACATCATCCCTGTACGCAACCAAACTTATCATCGATGTCCTTACTGGCCTAATAACTTTTGCGCTCATCTATCTCTTCTCTAAGTGGTATTCATCTAACTGGCGTTTCAATCGCCCTTGTCCGCCCTTGAGGTTCGCACCTGGTAAGCCAGCATCGCTTTTTCCCTGGAGATAATCTTCCAGAGTGGGTGGATCTCCATTCACCTGCCATGCAATCAAGGTGAATGTAACTGAAACCCTACCGGTGCATTTTCATAAAAGAAACTACTCACAAGGTTGCTGAAAACTCTTCGACAGCCCACGACCGATTTCGCCCTTCTTGGGGCTCATCAGCTAGGCGTAGTCCTCGAGTTCCCGTCAACCTGATGTTCTACTTGAACCCGCATTGGACTGCTTTCGAGAAGTGAACTCATTTGCAAATCAATTTGATTTTCACGACAGACTCAACTGAATCTCTCGTTTATAATATTATACAACTGAATGTGCTGCACACAGGCTGCCTCATGTTTCAGGTAGCACGATATTCGAGATATTGCAGGCGCGGAGAACGTATTTCGTCTAGGAACGTGTGAACTTAATGGCAGCTGGGATGCGTTTACTGGTTATCGATTAGGTAGTTATTGATCTGTTTGCCAAAGTTGGCACTTCGCTTACAAACATGCTATTACCAATCAAGGAGATTTCTTCATTTCTAGATGATAAGGCATTTATAGTCTAAGCGTAGAGCTACACAGACCGCTCCTTGAATCTGTGTCTTCTAAGGGGCCACACCTTGTTAGGATGACCTTTTTGAATGTGCAGAGTGAGCGTTCAGGTAAACGTTGAAACTGATACTCGATAAAGTAAAGAACCGGTAGAAATTGATATTCGACCTATACAAGATGTAACTAATCGATCACGGACAAACGAAGATAGTTTGTCCGTGCCTTGAGCAAAGCCCATTAATCTGGGACAGGTTTAGATTATTCAGGCTAACAGAAAAAAAGAAATTTTCACACACACTTCTTAATGAGCTTCAATCAGCAGTAAACCGGAGAACAGTTGGCGAAATACACTCATTTGCTAACTAATTTGTTTTTTCGAGAGACTCACCTGGAACCCAGCTGAATCTCTCGTTTGTGATGTTTCCAGATAACTGATGTGCTGCACCAGGCTGCCTCATGTTTTAGTCGCTACGATATTCGAGATATCGCGATACATGTATATTCGTAATGCCCATTCAGTTGCTTAGAAACATCACAAACGAGGGATTCAGCTGGGTTCCAGGTAAGTCTCTCGAAAAACCCAAAGCAGTTTGCAAATGAGTGTATTCTCTAATTTCGTGCAGTTTGGTTTCAAGTAGAACACAGGGTTGATGGAAACTCAGGGACTGCGCCCACCTGATGAACCCCAACAAGGGCGAAACGGGTCATGAGCAACCTTGTGAGTAGTACATTACAAATTCCCTTACTCTATAAGTCAGTCGACACGTGACAACGTAATTTGGTTGCCGTGGTTGAAGAATGAGCGACACTATGTCGTGTCTAATTGAGAACAGATCATTGCTGTTCAGGCGCATGTGGCCGAACGGTTAAGGAGTCAACCAGTAACCGGAAAGTCGGGGGTTGAAAACTTTCTGAGTTTAGTGAGATGCTCAGTTCTGACGACTCCCAACAAGGATGGAACAGCTCAATAATGTTTCTCGGATTTTTAGCGAAGGTTGGCCCCGCTGAAGATGATACCATCTACAGGCTAGGGCTCAAGTGAGGGCAAATAAAACCTTACCTTTTCAGCACTACACTTGATTGTTCACCATCGACCTGAACATCCGAACGTCGCCCACCAACGAACCATTCTGGTCTTGGCCGCACTACTGCACCTCAGTGTCAGTAGTGCTTACTACTGATTATTTACTCGTAGTATAATGGCATAACGTTCAGCCACCACTAACAGGTGCGTTCTGGACTGAAACCTCCCTAGCGATTCATGTAATGCGCATTGGTGATGATTCGTAACAAGGATGAAACAAAAGTATAATGCCTGTTGGCTTGGAGAACTACGCTCATTTGCAAATCAATTCGGTTTTCACGAGAGACTCAACTGAATCTCTAGTTTATGCTACTCTTCAATTGAATGTGACCCACACAGGCCGTCTCATGTTTCAGTTGGCACGATATTCGAGATATCGCAGTATATTTTCATAAGAGAAACTACTCACAATGTTGCTGAAAGCTCTTCGTGGGCCTCGTGAGTACCATGGACAGCTCCCGAATATTTCCAACCAGTTCACCGCTTGAGATAAACCAGGTCACTGCCTATATATGGAAGCAAATTTAGGATACTTACCTTTATTCCTGCCAAAAGTACAGGGCAGTGACTGAATGTGACCCACACAGGCCGTCTCATGTTTCAGTTGGCACGATATTCGAGATATCGCAGTTATATTTTCAAAGAGAAACTACTCACAATGTTGCTGAAAGCTCTTCGTGGGCCTCGTGAGTACCATGGACAGCTCCCGAATATTTCCAACCAGTTCACCGCTTGAGATAAACCAGGTCACTGCCTATATATGGAAGCAAATTTAGGATACTTACCTTTATTCCTGCCAAAAGTACAGGGCAGTGACTGTATACCGGAACACCGCTTGAAAGCACTGAAACCCTATTCCTGACCAATGTGTATGGGAACTATGTAACAGAGTTTAGAACATCTCTTTCTTGACCGTTTTTATGGCTGTACGTGAATTTTGGAGGTATGGAGAGGCAGTAAACCAATGTGTTTTTGATACTCCAGGGGAAATGTTTACTTTTTCAAGACGGCATTCTTGTCTAGACCAAAAAGGCCACTGTTCTTCCTCCCTGAAGGATCCTTTTGGAGCAGTGCCCTACAGGAACCATTCTCTTCCTGGAACATACTAGAGTTTTCCGCAGTAGCGTTTGTTGCCATCGGTGCTCTAAATTGTGATTCACATCTAAAGACGGCTATCAGTGCACAAGTCAGCAATTTTTCAGGCGCTCCGTCCCACTTTGCGAAACCTTAATAATCTGGCAGAGAAAACCGATGCTGTTGAAGCTCCTCAAGTGTTATCTTCAAACAGTGAACAAATGAAATGAGTTAAGCTCTGTGCAAACCCGACAACCCATTTGTACTTGGCAGTACTTAGTCAATCTGATTTTATCGAACAAACTAACTTAGTTTAAGCTCACAGACAAGACTGCCAACTATTCGTGTGGGTATTTGTTCCACGTATTTTTCTTAGTTTCGTTTCCAAATTCCTGAAACTAAGTGACCACAGTGTTTCGTGCCGCACCCTGAGGCGCGTGGAGAGCCGAGTTACGTGTTTTCGCGCCGCACAGTCGTTTAAAATCCTTGTTTACTTCGAACCCATTCATTTGGGTGCCAATTTGGTTCTCAGTGGAGATCCGACCGGCTGAATATCTTGTTTATTGTCTTCTCCTTCGGAATCTTCATACAAGCCTACTTGAGTTTGTGGCAACTGCGGACTGAGCGGTCCTCATGCCAGCCAACTCCGGCCGAAAAAAAACAAACGTCATTTGGGGGTGGGATTCTCCTTCCTGGAGGTGACCACTCTTCGCAGACATTCCAAACGAACTGGCACCTAGCGCTAAACATACCTACGGACTTTCAAGACGCAAGACTCCTTTGTTCGGGAGTGGGCTCTCTAGCACTGGTCACGCTGTTTTATTTGGAAATCTGCTTGGCGTTTAGAGATGAAGGGCGCAATCTTCAGGTCAATTCCTAAGCTACAGTAGATTTGCACTTATAAGCCAACCGCTACATTCAAGTCCGCGTGCACATCATGGTTCGCAATAGACCTGAGACTTTTAAGGAACTGTGACACAATGATTCGCATCCTCTCAAAAGTGCCGTAAGTAGTATGAATGTAACCGAATTTCATGCGGTAATTTAACTCCGGACATGTTCGGTTTTGGACGAAAGTTGAATCTAGATCTGTGAAAATCAATCCGCAGTCTGACCTAGACTGCGGAAAACGGACGAATAATTTAGGGGAGAATAAATTTTGCACTGCAAGCCTGATTTTGCCAGCTGGGTTCGCCGGATTTACGGGAGAGAAGGTAGAGACAACAGAGTTATACATAGGTATCGCTTTGTTCTTCATTGTGTACCTCACCAGTGGACATACATCAAGGAGGGGAATGAAGTAACGCATTACAAATAAGATTACTGAAAGCACTTGGACATCACAAACAAGAGATTCAACTTAGTCTCCCCCGTCAAAACCAAAGTCGTATGATGAAACAATTTTAGGATTGTAACTAAAATGGTGCGTATAGGAAGATTCTAGACGACTGCGAGACCCGTTTAGACATTTTCAGACAACCGAACCAGTTCCACAGTCGCCCTAAATACTTAACACATCTTTCTGGCAACGCGGAGTGGCACTCAAGCCCTGAATCACAGATTGGCGTACACCCAGCTGATCTCTGCCATGCTTATCCACGTCCTCAAACGTTCAACCGAAATCTTGCACTAGGTGAGCCACCGCGTTATTCGTATTTATCTGAATTTGTCGTTTATATCATACTTAACTGTTACCAAGCGCTCAAAATAACAGATACATTCATAAGGTGTAGCCTGTCAGTGTGGCGGATGATTCATTGATATCTGACCCCGTTTGCCAAACTTAATTGTTCGGCTGGATGGTTGATCAAGCAAACTTCCGCAGTGCTTTTGAGTGAATCAGAATACTAGCAAGAATGCCACCAAGTGTTGCATTAGATATGCTTATCATTCTGCTCGGTTTCGATGTCCGAACATCACCGCCATTTGAAATCCCTAGCTTAGTCGACTGACCCATTAGCGAGAGATTCAGCTGGGTTCCAGGTGAGTCTCTCGAAAAACCAAACAAGTTTGCAAATGAGTGTATACTCGCTAATTTCGTGCAGTTCGGTAGAACACAAGGTTGGCGTAAGCTCGGGAACTGTGCCTACCTGATGAGTCCCAAGAAGGGCGAAACCGGTCGTGGGTTGTCGATGAGTTTTCAGCAACCTTATGAGTAGTGCGTTACAAAAATATGACTGACCTCTTTCGGGAGGAATTCAAATGTTCCAAAAACTAATTTTCCAGAGCATAAGGTTTGAAAAGGTAGGCCAACTATTTGTCCACTCAGCCTAATGAATTCGACTAATCGGTCTTTTGTTTACAGGAGAATCGGAAATTTGTACTGAGACTCAAATGATGAGGGGGCGGATACGCTCTTCGGATTTGCACACCGCTTCAGGTTCATACAGTGACGAGCAGTAGGCAACTCTGCGAAAAGTAGATCGTGAAACACTATGAGCATAGTCTAGCCCCTTCAAACCAGTTGAAATAAGAGCGCAGGCGAAACGAGAAGGCACCTTCAAAGTCAGTAGTATGTACTACTGCCAAGCAAGGTAAGGAGTAGTAAAAACACGGAGTTCGTATAGAAGTAATACACTACTCATAAGACTGCAGACGAATGCAAATGGATTGCATAGTCTGTGCACCGGATAGACGGTTGAACACAGCATAGATGAGGCACAGGAAAGTTAGATTTATATGGCTAATCGAGGTGAAATAGAACGTAGCCTGGATACCGTCAGGATACCGTTCGAATTCGGTGACCTTCGACGTTTAGTTGCCAGGTTTTGTATTCGTCTTAAACTGTACTTGTGTTTTGTTTTAAATAGAAATAAATAATACTGACTTTTTGGAACAGAACACTGTACACATCAATCCCCTGCCTACATATTAAGCGCGATCATTATGACTGGGTTGCCTCATTCCAAAAGTCCTTGCCACTCTGTGTGTGAGATTTGTGATGAGGAAAGCGAAAAGACCTGAAAGCACTGCTCATTTACGCAAATCTAGTGAGTACGGCTCATGATAGACTGCAGAAGTGAACAAATATGAGGAGCTGCGCCACTGTGGGGTCCGATTTCCAGAGAAACTGACAGACTGAAGTTTGAGAAGCAAAATATGTTCAAAATCTGCAAATTTCCAAGTGCTACAGACTTAAGTGAAACTCGCAGTTGAAACAGTTTGTAGAATCTCAAAAAAAGCAAGCTCGATCGACATTTCTACATTATTAGCTATATGGAACTCACATTTGGTTACAAGCTATCAGTGCCCACTGATAGAATAATTCGGTCTACACTCGGTACTTTGAATGAAGTGGATGAAACCTCTGGGTTCTTCAAAGAATTGATGAGGAACGCTGAAACTTATCTCAATGTCTTGAAGCACGAGTCAACTTTGATCAGTACATTCGGTTGAAATAACTGTGGCTGGATCTACTCATTTGCAAGTGAGTAGTTATCGCCACATTCAAGTGTGTTCCGTTGTTACAGTCTACGGAGATGAACATTATCGAAACCGGCCCCCAAGTCTCAGGACATTGGGCGGTTTCGATCCTTGGGGTCAGGAATTAGGTTTTGCGTTGATGCTCTAGTTCCTAGCGAGGTGACCCTTTGTGGCAATTTCGATTTGTCATCTTGGTGGAGTTCCAGATCTGAGGAAAGTCAAGGATTTCCCATCGATGGAAATTTTCTCCATCATGGACAGGTTTCCTGGGAGAACGTGTAGTGTTTCACGCAGGTCTGAATCCATCGTACTGGATGATGATGAAATCTCGACTATTTGCTCACACTTGAGCATTACTGATCGCGAAAATTCGTACTCTAACCAAACGACCACCCACTGACACTGATGGACCCGTTCTTGAAAACCCTGTGTTTCCAAGGCCTCGGACAGTTGGATTTCACATGGGTTCCCATGGGTTCCAAAGAACTGGACAGAACATTCTGTTGGACTTTTGAAATCAGAAGCTAACCGAATTGGATTGGAAGCCAGTCTACGTGGGACAGTACTTTTTGGACGGCACTCCAGAATCTGATGTGTACTGCTTCTGGAGTCCATTGCACTTCACACTTGCACTCAGGAAACACTCTGCTAATAAGCGAATTAACTTTGAGGTGGGGGTACTTTCACTGCAATAATTGGTTGCTTAAAGTACATTTTATTTTGTCTGTCGGTTGACTGAAAAGACGCGATAATCCATTTTAGTTCAATTTTATGCGGGCATTTTGTGAACCGAAAGTTATTCATTCCATACGTTTGGGTCTACACCCACGTCAAACGAATTACGTGACATGATGTTGAAAGATACTGTATATCACACATTTTTTCTGTAAGACGTATACCACTTTCTTGAAGCTTGCAAAGTTATCCGTCAAGAGTCAAATTGGTTTGATGAATGACATCATTTCATCTATGGGGTCACTCGGCGATCCGTCTACTTTCTCATCAGACCTGAATGATGCATCATTAGCAATTTGGTTGACCTGACTGGGAGAATTGAATGCTTGATGTAGTGAAGGGGCATTCCACCAGAAGACAGATGATTGTTGCACGGCAATACACTAAAGCAGTTTGAATCTCAAAGTTGAACGAGTAACACTGGATTTGTCACTGTTTCCCACACAGAAAGGACACTTTTCGAGGCCTTAGTAGTCCTCGTTCAAGTTTAGCTTGCAAAAAGAAGTCAATCCCTCTTCACGGACCACATTATGAGGGTGTCGACCGCTGTACGCGTTTATCACTTAGCTCTGCTACGTGTATTTTAAGCAACTGCTTGATTGATGAATGCATAGAGCAGCGTTGGAAACGAACCAGGTACAAATGAGATTTTGCGTCAGCATTCTTGAGGCCACGTTTGCCCATGAAGAAATGGAAAGAGACAGAGTGGCTTATCTGTAAAGTAAGTTGTACTCTTGAACATCAGTGACATAAACATAGGTTTCGTATCCCACAGGGGCAGCTTATTTTATTTGTTTGTTTCTTTAAATTCTCTCATTAAAACAGCCTAGACTCCAATTTGATGAGATCTCACGTTGTTTGTGCTTACATACGTGAACAAAGGTCCACAACACTGGGTCTTTCAGTTACATGAACAAGACTGACGAGACATTCCACTGTCGCGGATTTTGGCACCACTTGTTTACCTCGTGCGTGGTTCTCCTCTCCACTTGTTCAGCCCGACTGCGAACTCACATGACACCATGCCAGTTTGGTCTTTCCTATTGGTTGATTTTGCTCGGTGTGAACACTTTGTCGAACACTCAGTGTCAGCTGACTTGTATTCGGGTCATGAGAATATTGGTGGATAGGTTAGCGTGACCTAGAAAGAGTTTTGCTCTACACGAAATCATCCACATTACTTGTACCATGATCAAGAAGCGTTCATACACAAATCGGAACCAGAGAGTTTGTAAGTGTCCTACGGAATAACGCTGTTTGATTTCTGGTTCCCGGCTTTGTTCGGTCAATAGCATCGAATGTAAGACCTGTGTTAGTTGAAAAAAACTGGGCAGAAAACATAATTGCAAAGACCAGACAGAATAATCTGAGGCAAATAGAAATGTTTCTTATTAGCAATTATTATATGGAATTTTCGTGATGAAAATGCACGCCTTGTTGACCATACTCTGCTGCAGATAATGCGGTGAGGGGCGGTGAAAGTAACTCAATCACGTGCAAAGGTCAAATTAACAACGACTTACTGGAAGATGGATAACCGGCAGCTCGCTTAGCCACCGTATCCATACCCTTCGGGTTTGGATAACGCCCTTCTATTTGCTCTTCAGCTGTGGGGTTCGGTCCCATGGTACTAGGCTGATCGGTAATCGATGAACCACCGGCTGATCCTATAGACGTCCGCCGCTGTTCTGTTGCGCATAACCTATCCACTTTAAAGTTGGACGTAGTGCTGGCCAGCCTGCTTTCCAGATCACAGGTTGCTCCGGTACTTGGGATGTCACTACTGTTTGGGAATGAGCGCCGTTTAATGGCAAGGATGTTGTCCGATAAATTTTCTGGATGGGTTTCAACAATTTCCATTGGAAATACCCGTACTCTGCGGTAGTTCAATCCACAATCGATGGGACGCAAATGTTCATCACCAGGATGTATGCAGTAAAAGCGCTCAACGGATTGTACACTATCCGGCTGCTTAACAGGGGAACAAGTTAGTCTTAAAGCCCCAAGGGACCGTTATTCCAAAGCCCTAGCGACACGCAGTCAGTGGATTTAGAAGTCATCGGCAGTGATTGGTGGAGTCAAATTAAGCTTAACTGCTGATTGGTTAGCTTAAGGGTCGGAATATGTGCTTGAGTCGTATTGGCCAATCGTATGCGTCCTAGGTGCGACTTCGCCGACGAGAGGGACAAAGTTGCGCTTTTCATCGGTACGCTAGCGTGTTTAGGCATGTCCCATAACCTGGTGGGATGCAAACTGTTTGTGTGCGTATGAATGAATGTCTTGTGCGACGCCTGTCAAACTCGTCACACTTTCAGCACGCAGTGACATTTTATCATGCCAGTATCAGCAGAGTGTGGTGAAGTCCGTCTGAAGCAAAAGCACACACACACATGTGGTGTTAAAATATAGGCGGCTACGTACAACAACTGGTTATTTGCTTCTGGTCGATGAATGAACCTAGGTGCGCACACCTCTCAAACACCTGTAATCTCAACCGGACGAACCAGTCAATTAGCCCCTTGTCTAGCAACGTTTGCGATATGCAGTGGGAAACAATTTCTTGCCCGAAAGATTCTACTTTATCCACCTAGATCTTACATGTTAATATAAACAAACAGAAATAGCAAAAGAATAAGTACAGAGTGATGTAACTCATTCATCGAAGTGGAGGTTGCCGGATTGACAAAAGTGCGGTTAAAAATTCAGACTGAATCGTCGTAGGTAAACGCGAATGGTCGGTTGACATACCCACAAATTTTTTTGGGTACAGCTGGATAGTCAAAATACTAGTGAGACTCAACATCTCCTGATTGCCGGGATTTCGACATAATCGGCGGTCAGAGAATGTCGGTCTTTGCCATCAGAAGTAATTGACTGGATTTCAAAGGTTTCGTGGTAGTCCGGTCCGTTGCGCTCTTCTGGAAGGCTGTTTGCCACTAAAACACTCTGAAGGCAGCATGCGCAGTGTTTTTTTCGAATGGTTATTACATTCTGAAACTCCTCCGTCCAGACAATGACACCTGCATGATAATCAAGTTTCTTTGAAGTCGCTTCACAAAGAAACGACGTTTTGGATGGGCTTTGCTTCGGGTATCTCCTACTTTGCGTTAGTGTACAACAGTTATTCTGAATAGGAGAAGTCATCTAGAGCAGTTATGTTTGACTATCCAAAGTTTCTCAACTTACGCGCATTTGCAAGTCATTAAAGTCTTATTGAAGTTCCAATTTATCATTTGTAATACTCTGGATGAGTTGCACGTATCAGTTGGTAGGGTATTCGAGGTGTTGCTAGGTAAATTCTTGAATGGAAACTACTTACAAGGTTGCTGGTTACTTTTCATAAAGGAAACTACTCACAAGGTTGCTGAAAACTCTCCGACAGCCCACGAACGGTTTCGCC
>NW_008752034.1:18848-53951 GCF_000715545.1 Opisthorchis viverrini | reverse complement strand
AGAGTTTTCAGCAACCTTGTGAGTAGTTTCCTTTATGAGAATATACTGCGATATCTCAAATATCGTGCCAACTGAATCATGAGGCGGCCTGTGTGTTGCTAGATACTCTTTGATGGGATATGACCTGTTTCGCTTATTTTATCAAAGTTTGTGCACGGGAGATTTCCCTATAATCGTCAGCCCACCGAGTGAACGAAATTTTCAAGTTCTTATGACTAGGCGTGGACGTGACATTAGACAGTATACTGGAACTCAGTGGATTCGTGAATTAAACTGGACACGGTCAGATAGGGTGGCAACGCGCCTAAGAAGGAATCCCGGACTCGGTAGATGAGTGGCAGATACCGAAGGAATGATGGCATGCCGACGAGTTAAGCCGAAAATCTTCTCATTGATACCGGAATCTGAGGCCAAAGTCGAGAAATTCAACTAGGAATTGAGATGAGTCCCTCGTCAGCACCTACCTAACTTGTGACTAACGGTCTATCAGCACACATATACAACCTGGTTTTCAAGTAGGACATAAGCTTGATGGATCTTCGGAGAATCAACCCATCTGATGGGCTCGAAGGTCGTGGCACCTGATGGCGGACTGTCCAGAGTTTTCATTGGCCTCGTGAGCAGCGTTGAAAAAGGAGACTCGCTGTTTGCTAGTCCACTTATCGACAACAGCAACAGCAAGTAGAAAATTTGATCTGTCTACTACGTGACCGATTTGTTCGTTACTAAACCGATGTCATCAACATCTGCCAAGATCGCTTGAGCTTAGCCTACTCGTTTGAAGTCCTGTAGATGCGGTATCTAGCGGTCAAGTAATGAATTTTTGAAGCTGGCAATAAGCTTTCTGACGAAAGATTGGGGTCACCACAAAATTGCTCACGATGGTGTTTACTAGTCTAATGCTTCTCTTCACGTTGTTGATCACTTAACCACGTGATCTTCTCAGCTATGTCCGGACAAGCCAGGTTTGTCCAAGAAGCCGCACAATATCGTTGCAACATCCAGGCCCCCGTGTGACCTAACTCGCAAAAGAGGTAAATACGCTGTGGTGTACTTTGCCGTAGGTGTGCAAGCAAGCACACACTTTTCCCACGGCTACTAAATAGTGCACGCCGAGGTCACGCGTTTGATTGAGTTCACATAGTACCGTGGAATTTCTTTTAGTTTTGATCATATTGGGCTCAATAGTTAAGCAAAATCACGTGGTCACATTTAAAGCCTGCTCGGATAAAGGGCGATAGACACATGTGCCTGTCTATGCAGTCGACGCCAAAACAGTACCTAACGGTTACGCGATTCCCATGGTGATAGTTAAACTCTCAGTGTACTGAACTTGTACTTCTGAATACTTGGTTCTGAGACCCTATGCAAGATTAAACCGATGGACCTGGATATCCGATGAAATCTCTCGCGGTCAATGGCAAATTTTAATTTTCACGTGGTATGCAGTACATGGGCTGTCTTAAGGTTGTGTTGTGAAGATACTCAATAAAGTTTCCTTTGTTATATATAAGTAGTATGGGACGGTTGCATGAGATCATCAAGCAGTTTTCTACCACTTTCGCCGTAGTCAGGGCGTATCTGGTGGGTGTAGTTCCCGGAAACTTAGCCCACTATATGATCAGCAGTTGGTTTGGATGTTTACTTTTAAGCCAATATAACCGGTGAAGTTGCCGATGGTCAAAAGACTTTGAACTATGTTCCCGCACTATTTACAAGAAAAGTTTCACTGAATAACGCAACAACTACTAATAAGACTGCGACAAATTCTTCGAAGCCCACGACAGGTTTCGTCCTTCCTGGGAAACGCAACACACTGCTAATAAGACTGCGAGAAATTCTTCGACAGCCCACGACAGGTTTCGTCCTTCCTGGGAATCATCAGACAGGCACGGTCCCCGAGTTTTCTTCGGTCTCATATCCCGTTTGAACCAAAATTGAACAAAGTTCGACGAATACACTGATTTCCGAACCAATTTGTTTCCCATGGGAAACACCCAGTTGAATATCTCATTCAACTAGAACATAAGGTTGGTGGGAACTAGGGGAAGAACTAGAGGACTGCGTCTAACTGATGAGCCTAAATAAATCGGTTGTGGGCTGTCTTGGATTTTTCAGCAACCTTATGAGTAGTGCAGTAGAGTGTGGTAGATGACAATGGACTGCCATATACCGAATACCGTGCCAAATAAAAAAAGCGGCGACCTGGTGCAGCGGATTCAGTTGAATGAGAGATATTTGGATTGTTTCAATTGAATCTCCCATCAGAAACAAATTTATGTGCCAATAAAAGTTTCTGGCGAAGTTTTTAGGAAAGTCTGGTCATCATCATTTGTTTCCACAGTTCTCAGCTCCTAAACCATCCGATTGAGGCAGCAAAATGGGTCGAAAACCGACCTAAAGCTACCTGTATAATGTTGCTTAGACCTCGTCAGGTGTACGCAGTCCCCGAGTTTCCTTCAGCCTTGAATTCCACGAGATCTCTGTGAAAAGACATTTGTACAGTGACATTTGTCATCTCCTGCAGAATCAAGGAAACTCGCTCACTAGGTTAGTTATAGTGGGCGATGAACTATCGATGAGACTCAATCACACAGCCACCGCAGACCTAAAAAAAACTTGTTGCCTACCTGGGCAGCCTTATCAGCCCGGTGGGAGACCTAGAGCAGATTTCGTGAACCAGCATCACCGTTGGCGTAGACGTGACATCAGCTTATCCGTCAAGAATGGAGTTCACAGTGCAACAGTGTGCTCCGTCTTACTATTCGGGTCATAAATCTAGCCGATGTGCGCCGAGCACGTCAAAAGACTGTCAGTGTTTGACCATCCACAGTGCAACAGTGTGCTCCGTCTTACTATACGGGACATAAACCTAGCCGATGTGCGCCGAGCACGTCGGAGCATTGCCCGAGTCTCGTGGGAACACTGGATCATCAATGCTGAAATACGTCTAATGGTATTCGGTATCGATGCTGAAATACATCGAATGGTATTCGGAGGTGTTGTGAACCACAGTCTCCTTAATGCCTTCTTATTACCGTGAGCCGATAACTGACTGATAGCCTGGCGCGCTTGGCCAGACCAGAAAAAGTCAATGAACGTGCGCCGATAACCGATTGATAGCCTGGTGCGCTTGGCCAAACCAGAAAAAGTCAATGCACGTGCGAGTCGGCTGATCTATTGATCGTTGTAGCGGTTCAAATAAGCGACACTAAGAACACAATTCATCTGTCAGGGGCGAGTGAAGAACAACCAGTGAAATCTGTCTCAACGAAAGACGGTTATTCCATTGGTTGTTATGCAGTCCGACTACGTTCGGAGCTGGTTCTCCTAATAGGAGGAGACAACTATCCCACAACAGACGAACTGACCGTATGGCACTCGACCGACGTCCTCGAGAAGTTCTTTTCGCATAATCACTCGGAGGGTGGAAACGAGACGGAGCAAGTCAAACAACGACTTGGCAGCGAAATGCCAGAAAACTCACCTGCAACGGTCACTGCCGTCTCCCAGACAGACATGGCTCAGTCATTCCCTCATTGGCTCCCATACATTCAAGATGTTGTCTTCACTCTCGATATCCCCAACGAAAAGGCCCATACATTCAGTCTTCACTCTCGATATCCCCAACGAAAAGTGTACTGTTGACTCATCAAGTACATTGGCTACCGCTTCTAGTGCGTAGCTATCTACCTACCTCCCGAGATCACCGGCGGGCTAAACTGTGTCAGCTTTAGCCACCGTAAGACAAGTGTGGGGTTTTTATGACTAATGATGATGACGAAGAATTTGCGGTTTTAACGTGTGGTTCCCGTTGATGATGTTCTCGGGCTGGATTCGGTCCCCTTTTGTAACTAAAATCTTGTGTAACTGGGTGCATCTTTCGTGCAGTCTGAGTTCAAGTAGAACGTGAGGTGGATGAAGACTCAAGGATACTATCAACCTGATGAGTCCGAGAGTATCGAGACCGGTCGTGGGATGTCGAAGAATTTTCCGCAATCTCGTGAGTAGTTTCCCGCCAAGTGTGCTACCACGTCTACTCTAACCGATCTGCGATCAGATAGGAGCATACATTTTGCCCCAAATATTCGCACGCTCCATGTCTTGCTGTTTTCGTTTTAGGAGACATAAAAGCCAGTTTTCATTCTGCTTGGTCCAACCTGCCTTTCTGGAGACTATCTGAGATAATTGTGCCATCAGTTATTGAC
Organism: Opisthorchis viverrini; assembly: GCF_000715545.1. Lineage (NCBI taxonomy): Eukaryota > Metazoa > Platyhelminthes > Trematoda > Opisthorchiida > Opisthorchiidae > Opisthorchis > Opisthorchis viverrini. Next base: position 49,743 of record NW_008752034.1, on the reverse strand, counting down.
TATTCATTGAACGCCAGTTTTGCGTTCTAATCACTATTACATCTTCTTGAAAGGTAATTTTATGACTAAAGGAGAGCTTAGTAAATTAACATTCATTTACCTTTTTCATAAAGGAAACTACTCACAAGGTTGCTGAAAACTTTTCCACATCCGATGACCGGTTTCGCCCTCCTTGAGGCGAAGAAAACCCTGTGGGTATTTTCTATTATGAAAATATACCGCGATACCTAGAATATCGTGCCAACTGAAACATGAGGCGGCCTTTGTGCAGCACATTCAGTTGAACAATATCATAAAACGGGAGATTCAGTTGAGTCCCTCGTGAAAGTCAAATTGATTTGCAAATGAGTTAGGTAGTGGTTAGCCCGACTCCAATTTAATACCCGTTCATTGTGTGAATTCGACTTTATTGTAAAAAGTCAGGTCTCGTAGTTGCAGGATGCTGGAAACCACACAGAAGTCTTTTCGCTCCAATCACACACAAATCACGGTCGGCTTTGTCATCCTGCTCACATCTACACAAAGTAATCAAATCTGGAAGTCGTCCCCACTTGAGTGGGTTGTTACTGTGCCGATCACCATGGGTGCCTGTCTCGGACGAAGTTTGCTCCAGTTGGCAGTTGCTTAGCCTAGGTGGGGGTTGCCGGTTGGCGACGGTTGTTCGTCCGTGATTTAACCGCACCGAACAGACTCACTCCACTCAAGAGGGGGTAGAATATGAATTGCGTCACTTGCGCTCGATCGACCCCCCGAGGCCATGACGGCAGGTGTGTTGCCATAGGGAATGGCTTCGATTAGGCAGCCTGGGACCTCGTGCGATTAACGAAGTTGTGAAAGCCACATTATCTTGTTTACCTAACTACAGAATCCCGGACACTTAGTGTTTGGATAAGAAAGTCCAGCTGTGATCGCCAGCGCCGCTGTCAACTGACAGCAATCGTTATTAAGCGACACTTTGAATGCCCACTACGGTGACGAGTTGGGTGAAACAGCTGGCCTGAATTGATTTATTCATTCGTCATTAAACCACGCGTGGGGACCCAACCACTCAGTCACAGTCACAAACACAGGTCACGTGATGCATCGGTTCACAGCTGTATGTTATAATCAGAATCCCAGCGGAATAAAACGAAGTGTCTTCCGTTCGTTTTGTGAGCAGTGGTCTTCAATCGGATAGCTGACTACCGTATGCCTTAATAACGGACAAGTATCCGGACACTGTCATCACACAAATGATCTCCACATGGAAAGTGATATAAGACCAGATGTACTCGAAGCATTAGCTACATAAGTAGGTCCATCGGTCTGATTTTGTCTGTTCTGCATTCGAAACACCTCTCCATTCTTCTGGAAAAATGAGTCTCCGCAGCAATTCTTGTGAACTTTTGTTTGCAACTCAATTTCGTGTCAATGTACGGCTTTATTGGGGTGCACCTAGAATCCATGTCTACACTATTTTTCAAATGAGGTTTTATTGTAACAAATGGGGAAAGCAGACTAATGAGTGACTGGGGACTAGACTGTGATTGTGATCTTCTAGAAAGACAAAGTCGGTCGGACTTTATAAGTAGTATGTGACTGTTCAGTTGGGTTGTTCAGCTGCTGATTGGTTCCACCCAGTAGTTAGTTGTGCCGACAATTCAGATTGTATTGTGGGATCTACACAGTGTACTTCCCTCAGTGTACTTACCCGAAAACATCTTCCGTCGAGGAAATGGAGTGGCATTTGTAAGCACAAATGATGGGCACTCCTAAAAGGGACTAACTACCCTTTGGACCCGGCCTGTGGGGAGACTTCTATTTCAGTTGAACGTAAGTCAATAAAGTCATTAATCCCTTAAAAATCGCTTGTGATTTTTTAAGTTCCACGCGATCTTGTTTGGAATTTCTTCCAGTTTGATATGCACCACACCTCGAAAGCCCGTAGAGACCCAAATGCACCATCTGTTTGCAGAATTAAACTTATTGAAGCCCGCACCCTGTAACTTTTCACATGGTTCCTAAGTCGGTCGAGTGTTGGTACTTGATCACGTAGGTGTTGATCTGTTCTCCGAGCTTGGCAATTGATTCGCAAATGTTTCGTCGCCATTCGAGAAAACATCTTCAGTGCACCGTGGGGTGTGTAGTCCCTCTTTCTTGCTTACGTTTACATAGTATACAAAAAGTAGCTCTGTACTTTAACCTGGTTGGTCAGTGATAATAATCGCACGCACTTGGATCCTGGTTGGCCCGATCATCATCTGTGTTGCGATGCGGTGTTTGTATTTCTTCCTTTCTACGGCCACAGCTCAAAGCTGCTCCTCATAAACCACATGGACGCAAGCACGAAGAGAGAAACTACCCACCCAACAGCGCACTAAAGATGTTCCTTCAGATGGTGATGAAACGTTTGAAACTAAGTTGTCAAACTGGGCGAACAGATCAGCAACCACCCGATCAATTAGCAACTGACATAAACCACACGCAAGCACGAAGAGAGAAACTACCCACCCAACAGCGCACTAAAGATGTTCCTTCAGATGGTGATGAAACGTTTGAAACTAAGTTGTCAAACTGGGCGAACAGATCAGCAACCACCCGATCAATTAGCAACTGACGCACCCGAGCCACCAATATCCCTACACATTACCAGTCAGGTGTTAGTGCTTCATCTCTATCTATGCTGTTTTACTGGTCGTTCCCGGGGGTATCACCATTTGAATGCCTTGATTAAGCAGAGTTAGCACGCTGATCAGTTATCCTGTACGGCTGTTAACAATAGCAGAGTTTAATATCATCTAGTGGTCATGAAGTGATTGAAACCATGAGAAACTAGTTAGAGTGATTGACCTCGGTGTTTTTTCTCACGTTCAGTATAAGTAAATAAGTTTTTCCCTAAAGAGAGAGCCGAATTAGTAACACGATTGAAAGTAGAGTCGTTAGTCCGTCGGAACAAAACTGAATAGGGTTTTCTTGCAGTGTAGTCTTGTAGAAAGAAGGTACTTGCTTGGAGAGACGTTCGATGAAGGAAGCAGTTGAACCACGTTCCCAGGTGTGATTCAAGAGTGTGCCAAAAAGAAGACGAGGATCTAAGAAAGTACCTCTGAGAACAGCAAGTTTGTTGTTCTCTTCGAGGGTATATTCATCCTCAGAGGCTTTTTCAAAGCCCATTAACGATAGGCCCATGTTTGTTCTCGTGAACTACAGATGAAAGCTCATCTGTATACTGATTTGCTTTTCACAGGAGACACCCCCTGGAACTCAGTTGGATCTTCGTTAATGAGTTTTCTGTTCAAGAGAGGTGAAGCCACTCGTAGAGATTTCAGTAGTCTGGTGTGTCTACACAATATCTCGATCACAGTACAAGCTGAAACATGAGGCGGCCTGGTGGGACACATTCAGTGAAATAATCGAGAGATTCAGTTGGGTTTTAGGTGAGTCTTCCAAATTTGTATACAACTTAGTGAATTGGCCAAAATCCTTGCAAGTTAGGCCCAAGCAGAACACAAGGTTGACGGAAAAACGGGGAATACAGGTCCCTGATGAGCCCGAAGCGGAAGGGGGAAACTGGTCGTGGGCTGTCGAAGGGTTTTCAGCAACCTTATGAATAGTGTTTTAAATCTATACTGAGCACAACCTTTATGGGAGGATGTACCCTGACGCCATTGATGTACTGATCGAAAACACATAAAATCCGCAATGAATACTGAAAACCCGTTTTTACGGTTTACATGAATGTGTCACGTCTAGTGTGATGCACTTTGTCGAATTCGCCCAACGACATACTACTGTTTTCAAATCAGCGTCCGTTTTGAAGACGAAAATCATCTGGTTCCGGCCGGTTTTGATGGGATTCTAGGGATATCGAGAATGATCGTATCAAACTTTAGAGGGCTATTTACACAGCTCGAAACCCTCTCCCCCAAAAAAAAACACCTTAAGTGCAACAATAAAATCATTTAAATAAACCTAAAATATGGCTAGACCTCTTACAGGCGAATGATAGAAACTGAGAAGCGTGTGAAGTGACTCGCTTCTGTTAACATCTCTCTCTCTCTCTCTCTCGGTCGAGCATCACTTGTGGAAAACGCTCCATTGTTTGACTGTTTCAACTAGTCTCTCATTTTTTAAGCAATCCTCTCCAGTACGTCCCAATAATGCCATTTTCGAAAGGAACTTGTGGCAAGCGGTTTTAATCAAGGTTTCACAAACGTGTTCTACTGCTCAACCTCCAGGGAAAGAAACCGGAGTTCCTTTTCAACAATCTTGTCTCTCCGTTTTAAGATGAGACGATCTGCTTGTTGATCCCCGATTGGTCCGATGAATGCGGAAAACCAGTGCTGTTAGGGAAAATTATGAAAATTCAGTCTGTATGAACAGCTCTTGATCTATTCTTTGAGCTAGACACTTCCACCACCAATTGGGATGATGCCTTCAGTACGTTCCTGTGTACCGGAGTGGTGTGATGCGGCTCGTAAGTGGATAGGACTGTCTGTAAGACCGCTTGAGGTGGGTGATTGCATTGACCGGTTGGTTGACCTTGAAACTCTCAAATGCCCTCATCACCGTTGCCGGTGTCCTCCTTTTTATATAGATTTTGTATGAATATAACAGTAGGATACACGTAGCTCAATTGGTCTTGGTGAGAGTCCAGTTGGCCCAGCTGACAGACAGACAGTAGAGCATGCGACCACAGAGTTAAATTGTAGCTCCAAAGACAAAATTCGGACGGGAAGTCGGTCTTTGAATGCCTCCATCTAACATTTAGTCACCCTAGACGGCTTCGCTTGATCGCCACACCTGACTGGTAAGAAGCGGAACTGCTGTGTGCTTTCAGGACAAGACTCAAGCAGGTGCAATAACTTTTGTTGAGTTACTTCGCATACAACAACTTTCTAAGTAGTCTGTTGCGTTCGTATGATTGTTGTTAATTAATTTCCCCGGTTCACGCTTTCTTGCATTTTATCTCTGTTCCCCAGTGAAAGAACATGGGGACTTTGCATCGACCGGTACGATGGATCAACCGGAGGTGCTCTGACGTGTGCGGCTTTTGAACAGATGTCTTGATGTTACACGTTCCAGGCAACTACATAGCTTGTTCAATCAGTTGATCATTCTCTGTTTCTATGTCCGGGAATTTTAGAATCGTGATACAGGAAGTCGTGCTAACTTTGGAGTGTCAGTGTATCTAATCCTGGAATTTGATCACTTGGGTCATTATGGCGGACTGTCCTAAATCTGTATCTGCGTTCCGAAATATACCTTCTTGCATACAGAATCCCGAAACGACAGATGGTACTTTGAATATCGAACGTCGAATCCCTAATGATGCAAGATGAGGTCATCGGTACACGTGTGCTACGGGTGGTTTGTGAAATACCGACCAGCTTTTTCACTAAGGAAACTACTCACAAGGTTGCAGAAAACTTTTCGACCAGTTTCACCCTTCCATTTCGGGCCCACCAGGTAGGCGTATTCCCCGAGTTTCCGAGAACCGCATATTCTGCTCGAACCCAAATTCGACTGTTTGCAAATGAATTTGGTTTTCACGAGAGACTCAACTGAATCTCTCGTTTTTCTATGTTATTCTACAACTGAATGTGCTGCACATAGGCTGTCTCATGTTCCAGCTGGCACGATATTCGAGATATCGCGGTATATTTTCATGGAGGAAACTACTTACTAGGTTGCCAAGACGACACCATCGGTACACCAGTACAGCGGTAATCTGCAACACGGGTGGTCTGTGAAATACCGACCAGTTTTTTCTGGGTACACAATGAGGATGAGACTAGACTTCCTGTATACGGCTAGTCCTTGTTTGATGTCCCGACTTTAGAGGCATATCCATCTGAATTCACAGGCGGAAACCATGGTCTTTCTTTTTGAACCGCATACGAAGAAACAACAGATTTTTAATCTATCCGTTTTTTTTGTCACTGACGGCACCGATTTAGTTGACTGACCACTGAAGTGTGTGTGTGTGTGTATGTATACATCCAATGAGGTGCTTGGGCAAACAATGTCCCATCAGGTGACTTGTTGTTGTATCCATCCATCTGACCACTTTCGACTAGGTGTGCCTGCCTGTTTTACATATGCCTCGAGCGGATTTGACGAGGCCTGGCCCCGGTTACCAACACGAACAGATGGTTCCGACCTGGTCGACCCCTGCCGAGGCATCAACATCAGCATCTCACGAAAGTTGGACGGTGGCTGTTTCAAAATGCGGTAACCATGTGTTGTCCAAACACGCTCTTACACATAGAGGCGAGAAAAAAACGTCCCTTCCATGTCTGGTAACTCAGCGGTTGTCTCTACACTTCGACCGTCAACCGTAATTCATCCATGGGAATGAACCGGTGGACACATGTGTGCACCAGCACGCACACAAACTGAAGTTTTTAAGGCAGTAAGCCAAGGTGCGCTGGTCAATCATCTGTCTCCCACCTCCGTATTATTCCCAGCTCCCTAATTGTGGTCCAGTATGATGATGACGTGACAAACATGACCTTCAGCTTGTTATTCAATTATGTGCACAAGACGTGACGGACCGATTTCGAACGTGACTGTGGCACTAGACAGCAGGTTGTACCGGACACCCGACGACCGCCGTGGTTGAACAATCCTCAAACGACGCCGCTGTCAATCTGGCCAATGGATCTTTCGCTCCAAGTCACATATACGCATCTAGCCGAACTTCCCTGGACGGCAGAGGATACACTGTCGACTACTCGCGACAATTAGATTAGCTCACCGATCCAGACACAGCCCGGCTAGAAACATCACCACGGGGATTGTCGGGAATCATTATCGGTTGACGTAATACTGACAGATCTGAATTGTAGAAAAGCTTGGTTTAAAATTGGGAAAAATGAGATAGATTTCCCCTCTCAAAAAAGAAACAAACAACTAAGACAGTTCTTCAGTGTGGCGAATTCCTCCTAAATAAGATTTCTTCTTAACGTAACACACTACTCATAAGGCTGTTGAACAACGACCGGTTTCGCCCTCCATGTAGAACATTAGATTGAGGGTAATTCGGGGACTGCTGATGAACCCGAAGAAGGGCGAAAAGTGTTTTGAGCTGTTCAAGAATTTTCAGCAGCTTTGTGAGTAGTGCATTACGTTCATGCAACGTATTACGATACCAGTGTATCGTATCAACTGAAACATGAGGTGGCCTGGAGCGGCACATTCAGTCGAAGAACATCAAAATCAAGGGATTCAGTCGGGGATCCCGGAAAAGCCAAGTCGGTTTGCGGAGGATTTGGTCTTCTTGGCCACGAACAAACCCAAAACATAAGACAATGGTAGCCCTTTTCAACAGTGAGTCGTCTTTTGAAAGCCTCTATTCGCCTGGCACAAGCTTAAATTTTTAACATGTCATAGTATTGATTACAGCTGAGATGGTCAGTCCTCTCAATCCTTACTCGAATTTTTCTGGTTCGTGTCGGTTATCCGTAATCTGGACTGGTCGATCTAGTCAACTCGATGTTTTTCCAGATTTTTTGTGTTGTTATATTGTTCATTTGGTACTAAAAACATATCCTTGTTCATACGTAATATACTACTCGTAAGGTTGCTGAAATCTCTTTGCACATCATCATAAATGAATTGGGTCCCAGGTGAGTCTCCCGTGACAGACAAATTGGTACGCAAATGAGTGAATACGTCGCATATCTTTGTTTTATATTTCACAACTTGTCTGTTGAGTGGCGCTCAGTGTCAGCTGTTCAATCAGTCCAACTTGTGCCGGTGAACAGAATGGCGGTGAAATACAATCATTTGCGGGATAGTTGCCTGGAACCCAACTGAAGCTCGCGCTTATGCTGTTTTCAAACAGCCGAAGGTGCTGCACCAGGCCGCGTCATGTATAGACGTAATACACTACTCATAAATTTGCTGAACTTTCTTCGACAACAACGACGCTCATCAGGTAGGCGCAGATTCCGTCACAAACAAGGGATTCACCTGGGTTCCAAGTGAGTCTCCGTAAAACCAAATTTGTTTGCAAATGAGGGTATTTCGCTAAATTCGTGCAATTTAGGCTAAAGTGGAACATACGGTTGACGGAAACTCGGGGACTGCGCCTACCTGATGAGCCCCAAGTAGGGCAAAACCGGTTGTGGACTGTCGAAGAGTTTTCAGTAACCTCATGAGTATGAATATTTTATTGCGTCCATAGAACAGTGTTGGTTTTCCAATCGGTAACGGCACCCGAAGAACCTGAACTAGGAGTTTTATGATCCCACTGTTTTTTTCCAAGCATGACAAAAGGACAGCGCACTTTTAGTTGGAGTTCCCCACCAAACGCGTTTGGAGAGAACTGAGCAAAGCACGTACCTTCTCCGTTTGGGATGTTCACAGCTGAATGGGACCTACCACAGGCCCCGCTGTCTTGTCTGAGGTTTACAGTTCTAACTGTCCGGTCGGATGATTGTATTCATATCTCCGTGATACGACTAATCATTAATAAGCAATATTTTCGCATTTCACTGGCATCCACCCTATAGGGGATACTCTAGCGTGAAAAAGTTTGACCGGGAAATATGGCTCTCTCAGGCACGGTATTAAATCACCAGTGTTATTATGTGGTGCCAATGATGACGATAGTTTTGGCGGGCACGAATTCGATCTCAATGCTCCAAGCCTGCAACCAAAACGATGTTACAGATACAATTGAAGATCACTAACGAGGAAAGATCATGAAAACTGCCATAAACGTCCCCAGTGTTACGAACTACTGCACCTTCTTTAGAAATCCTGCCCGCATACCAGCATTCCTGATGTTTCACTAGGAAAGCTTCGATGACGGTGTAACGGTGGATACTACTGATTAGGCATGCGAGTAGTATGTGATTTTTCCTCGTAAATCCGCTTCGGGTCCATTGAAAAGTGAGATTTATTACGGAATTTTTGCAGTCGCTTTGTAGTATTCGCTCACATTTGAGTAATAATCAATGAGTGTCCAGGAAATTTCAGTAAGACACGTTCAAGAAGAAGATGGATACTCCGTTTTTATGAACAAGATGCATATGACAGTTTTGCTTCCCTGTTCAATAGTCTGTAACTGTTCAGTTGGTGGTTCCCAATGAATAACCCGCAGCGAAGGCCTTCTTTCTTTGAACGGTACCATATGCTAGCATTAACAAAATAGTGTGAGACCAAAATTACTGATTAAAGAAGTTTGCACAAAGTTCAACTATACGAGCTCAGATTTCCGATGAAGGATAATGACGATCAAGGTTGGACTTTTCACAAAACACGGTTAGCAAGTGACATTTTTGTGCAGACGAAAAACAGACGTCTTCTGATTATGGAAACTCGTTTTTTCATGTAACTTGCTCTCAGTTTGACCGAACAGGAGTTCAGCTGACCAAATCTACGTGAAGACGCTGTCTAACCTCAAGAATTATCGTTCAGCTCAGCATGGAATGATATCTCCTAAGCAGACCAGGACCAGAACGATTCACCTACCAATCGTCCCATCTAGAAGAGTCGTCTTGGTTGGAGGGTTTATTCCTTCCGAGTGGTTGTTTAAAACAGTTTCTTCCAAATCTGACTACGTCGGAGATTTTGGGTGAATTAATCCGACGGATGTATTGCCCTTCAAGCGTCATAGACAGTAACTGAATCATTTCAGGGACTGTACCGGATGTTCACTATGCGAACGAACTGACTCTGTGCCAGCACTGGGATTTTCTCGCACTGTTTCCAGGAGTCTGCAGAAACGCGAACTTCAAGAGTGATTTGAAAGTACAATCCTCCGGTCTATAGATGCAAAATCCTGTACAGTTTCCCCCATCTTTCCTTACTTCATTTGCAGCATGAACTTTCGACTGATCGAAGCTATCACTAATGACAAACTGTAGACAAGCCACTCACAAAAATAAAAGAAGTTCAATGAGCCACATGGGCCTTAATTCCAAATTCCTCACTCGAGACCTTGGTTGACAGTGGATCACGTGATGTGGACTGTATGGCTACGATCTGTCCAATCGCAACTTACATTGCTTATCAGTCATTTGTGATCAAATGAGAGTACTCATCTTGTACTAGAGAGTTCCCGGTTCCAGACCGTCTGGAGTTACGGGAGTCGCACATTTCTCACCATTTCCAGTAATGCCGAATCCGTTATGCAGTGCTTATTAGCATTTCGGGATAGATAGACTTCTTTTGAAGCGCAGCGTCTCGAATGGACTTTGAAAATCTCCCCACTACCTACAAACTGAAGAAAAAGGGGTATTGTGAACTGATCTGACCGTTGGTGCTGATGGTTACTATGCTAACTGAGGTTAATCCATGCTCACTCGGGAGTTCGGAAGCCAAATGATCTGCCTCTATACTCCGATTTTCTGTGGATATTCCTGTAGACGTTATTTTTGACCTCGAGAAAGTTCGAGATAATTCAGTGCTCAATGGGCCAAATTAGTGACCGGTAGGTCCGTGGTTCAGAACCAACTTCTGCATCTGGACTGCTCTTGTCTAGGCCTGAGCAGCATACCAGATTCTCAGCCCTTGAGCCTCATTCAGGTGGCATGGCAGCCAGGCACCGAAAGAAGTTACAGCTGGAAGGTTGTTGCTTCGTTTTCTTGACAATTCCTGCGGAATGTCGAAACACAGTGACGAAGAATTTCCTACTTCATCAACTGCTTTCCGATTCAGGAAAGTATGCGAATCCTTTTGATTGTACGTTCCAAGTCAAAGACCGAGAAACTGTGCATTGATGAAAGTTCGAAGAGTGGTAATCAGAACGCGAAAAAACAAATCGACTGAAGGAAACTACTAACAAGGTTGCTGAAAACTCTTCGACAGCCCATGAACGGTTTCGCCCTTTTTGGGACTCAGCATAAACCGGAGATTCAGTTTAGTCTCTAGTGAAAACCAGATTGATTTGCAAGTGAGTGTAGTCCTCGAAAACGGTCCAATTTGGTTTCGACTAGAACATAATGTTGACGGAACCTGGGACACTGCGTCTACCTGATGAACCCCAAGAAGGACGGAACCGGTCGCGGGCTGTCGGAGAGTTTTCAGCAACCTTGTGAGTAGTTTCCTTTATGAAAATGTAATGCGATATCTCGAAAATCGCGCCAACTGTGTGCATCATATTCAGTTGTAGAATATCATAAACGAGAGATTCGCTTGAGTCTCTCGTGAAAACCAAAATGATTTGCAAATTAGTGTATTTCTCGAAAACTCAACTGAAGAACCAGACTGAGTGTCAGCACGCGCGATAACGCCGTTTGCACATCTGTGCAATAAAGCCATTAGCCAAAAATAACTTGCAACTAAAGTGCATAGTGAGAAATCACCCCTTCTTACAGAAGACCATTTATTTGTTCGCTGAGCTGTGCGCGTATGGATGACTGCCGAAACCAAGGTGGGACGAAATCGGAAAGTATTTGTAGGATGCTGGACCAGTGTGAGGTAACAACTTCCAATTTGAGGGACAAACCCACAAATTGCTGATTTGAACTCCAAGGAGATAGTCAATCCCTGGATCTGTCATCGAAGTAGTAATGTATAAACTGTGTTAAACAGGGATGCAGTAGTGTAAGGAGAACCAGCTCCAAACATAACGGGACTACATAACAGCCAATTGAATAACCGTTTTTCGTTGAAACAGATTTCATTGATTGTTCTTTACTCGCCCTTGACAGATGAGTTGTATTCTTAGTATCACTTTTTTGACCTGCTTGTACGCGACAGTGATCAATAAATCAGCCAATTCGCACGTCCGTTGACTTTTTCTGGTTTGGCCAAGCGCACCAGGCTATCAATCAGCTATCCAGACCGGAATTCAAGGTAACAAGAAGGCATTAAGTAGACTGTGGTCCTCATCAAGTAGACATTCACACGAATCGCTTGTCACGATATTTGAAGCTATTTTATTGACGACCGGAAATGAACAGAATAATCGAATAACACTTTGGACGTATTGGTGAGCAGATGAAACTCTCCAAGAGTGCATATAATGGAAGGAGAACGAACACATACTACTTTATGCTAGCAAGCCTCCTTTGAACCACCGGAGAAGTTGCATTCCAACTCCGTTCAGAAGAGTGAAGACGCAGTACCTAGATAGGAAGAAAATTTTTCCTAAAGTAACCTTGAAATTTTATCGAAATAAGCTTGAAGAACACGGTGCTTTGACAGCAACAAGAAAACCCAAGCCAATCATCAAGCTTCCACAAACCAGCCGCTGTTGAGGAATGCGCTTTCGAGGGCGGAGAATAAGAATGAAGAAGGCGCGCGAAATAAAGCCATGTACCATATCACTATGGGACTGGAACAACTTTAATACGTGAGGGAGTGAAAGACAACCTTTCACAAGTTTAAGGAACACAATGGAGCTATCGGAAGACCCGGCCCATTGTCGTTCATTTTCTTAATTGAAGATCAAGAAGGAGACCAGCGTGGTCTAGAAAAAGTGAAGATGATAGCATGTCAAAGCAAAAAAACACGAAGGATAATTCTTAGAAACGTGGTGTATCGCGAAGAATTCAAATACCCAACATAATGTAATCAATCCTTTTCGCACGATCGAGGGATTATCAGAGGTCAAAGGAAAAACCGAGTCAAACTCGGCCATCCGGCCAGCAGATCAACATACAGGTTTCACTGTGGAGACAAGCGAAGAGGATGATAGAGGAGACCAAGTATCATAGTCACTCGGACATCTTCTGAGCATTAGACAAGTTAGACACTGCTGGCCCCAACGACCAATGATCAAACAAGGTGTGCCTGAGTGAATGGACCCTAAACCAACCAATGCACTCAAAACCCAGGGTGCTCTCCCATCCACAAATCTCTGGTACCGCCACCTGGGCTGGTGATAGAAACTTTCAAACTGTCCAGCTCAGTGAACAAACTGAAATAAATTTCACCCAGTACGTGTTTACATATTTGAAGTTCCATTGTTTGGCTGAATCTCTTAGCTCCTATCACAGATCGCGGTGGACAGTTGCATTAGTCACTGTTATCAGCGGCAGTAGTCTACATGTCCTTGCAAGTGTGGTTTATCTAAGTGCATTGGCTTCCTCGATCAATATCTTTCCCATCTGCTGAAATCATCGTTCAGCTGCAGCATCCCTTCGATGCCTAGCTGACGTACCACCCGAAGGAAGCATGAGGACTTGGATAATGTCAGGTTGCCCAAGCCAAGACAGGGGAAGTCAAGAGGCAGAGGTTGGGGTTCGAACCACGGACATTCCGGTCAGCCAATTAGCGCTCCAACCACCTGAGCCATCTTGCCCCCGCCTGCTAATTCACACTAGTTGTTTTGTGATCAAGGCATTCTCCCCAATGCAAACGGCGGCTAATTACTTGGAAGAATAAACTTGTTAGTCGAGAATATCAACGTGTCTGGGTGATGTCGTTAAAATCTTTCTAGGTTAACCTGACTACCTGATAAGGTGTGGCGTTCCGATGAAACACAGTGGGGCAAAATATACACACAGTAACGTGAACGCGTTTTGAGCCTTTTATAGACGCTACACACTACTCACAATGTTGCCAGAAACTCTTTGACAGCCCACGACCGGTTTCACCCTTCTGCCTAGGGATTGTCAGGTAGGAGTAGTCCCCAATGTTCCCTCGAACCCTATATTCTACCTGAACGCAATTTGCGCGAAATCGGAGAACTACACTCATCACTGGCATACCAATTCGGGTTTTATGGGAAATCCGACTGAATCCCAGCTGAATCTCTCGTTTAAGCTAGGTGAGACTGGTCGTGGGCTATCATAGTGGCTTCGGCAACCTCATGAGTAGTGTGTTAGTACATACATACCAAGTGAAGCATGAGATAGCCCATTGGAGCATAGTTAGTTTAAGAAAACCATGAAAGAGAGGTTTAGCCGGGATTCAGTTGGGTCTGCGGTAAAAACCAAAGTAGGATGCAAATGAGTGTATTTCGCTTTTGGACCTTGTTCAACTGCGTAAAAGTTGGTTTCGATGGTGGGAGTGAATTCATTGCGCTGCTGAGCACGACAAATTTAGGTCCTCTGGTTCCCGTTCAAATCAATTGAGGAGGCGTTTTGATAGGTCGCTGCATGTTGAGTGGTAATTTTTTGAGAGTAATCTGTACCATCGAGAAATACACTCATTTGCAAATCAATTTGCAGATGAGGTAAATCCCAACGTATGTAAAAATTTTGGTATGGAAACACGCGTCTAAAGGCCAACAACCGAAGAGAAGTAAACTACTCTCAAGGTTGCTGAAAACTCTTCGACAGCCCACGCCCGGTTTCGTCCTTCTTGGGGCTCATCAGGTAGGCGCAGTCCCCGAGTTTCCGTCAACCTTATGATCTACTTGAATCCAAATTGCACTGTTTTCGAGAACTGCACTCATTTGCAAATCAATTGGGTTTTCACGGGAGACTTAATTGAATCTCTCTTAGATTTTCTGTGTTCGATGACTTGAAATCTACAGCAAAATTTCTAGGGGTATGATTTTCGCGGAAGACCCACCTGAAACCCAACTGCACCGCTTGTTTGTGATATTCTTCAACTGAATATGCTGCACAGAGGTCGCCTTATGAAATTTTACTACGGTATCTCAAATATCATACAAACTGGAGCATGAGGTAGCATTTGGACATCAAATTCAGTTGCTTAAAAAACATCATAAAAGAGAGATTCGGCTGGGGTCCAGGTGAGTCTGCCACAAGACCAAATTTGTTAGCAAATGAGTGTCTTTCGCATGTTAACACTAGTTTTAAATGTCTGGCTCCGAAGGGTGACTCTTAGGTCATCATATGAACGAGATGGGCTAAAGCTCCTGCCTATAAATACACACCAGCTTTGCGCAGTTGGCGTTTCCGGAGACAGTTGGTCATATCTAAACATACTCTGTGCCTTGAGAGGATTCATTTGGACCTTCCTGTTTCTCTCAACTGAGGTCTTTGCTGCGGACCTAAAGGGGTTTTCGCCGAAAGGCGGTAAAAGCTGTGATAATATCCCACTCCTTTTTCAACATCCTTCCAAAAACAATCAGTGGATAGTACAAAATGACTGACAAAGCGATAGTACGTGTAAGGATATTCACACTAACCGTATTCTGAGAAGCTGACAAAGCGATAGTACGTGTAAGATTTAGGATATTCACACTAACCGTATTCTGAGAAGAGATTTGCAGTTTGGAAAGACTCAGTCTCGGAATTTCAAATGAGGCTTTACGTTGTGTTCTTCCATGCCAAGTCGTGGGAGACCATAGCGCCGAAATATTTTAGACAGCCGTAGGTGGTGGGCACTCGTTGATAGTGACTGAGGTTATAGTAATTATAATGACTCAAATATATGCACCCAACCAAAGTATGAACACAGTCTTAGCCAATATGCGCTCATTTGCAAACTAATTTGGTTGGTTGAGAGAATCACCTGGAACCTAGCTAAATCTCTCGATTTTGATGTTTCCAGACAAATGAATGTGCTGCACCAGGCCGCCTCATGTTTCAGTCGCTACGACATTCGAGATATCGCGATATATAAATTTTTGTAATGCACTACTCATAAGGTTGTTGAAAACTCCTCGACAGCCCACCTGATGAGCCCCAAGAAGGGTGAAACAGGTCGTGGGCTGTCGAGGAGTCTTCAGCAGCCTTGTGAGTAGTGCATTACAAAAGTATACAATCTTAGCCATTTTAATGGGTTTCGATGTAGTGCGATAGTCTGATTGTTGCATGACACTCAGCACCCGGAATTTCAGAAAACACGCTTCGTCAACAACGATGTCGCTCGCATATTTTGTGAAACAGCACCATTCACCAAATTCATCTGCCAGAATCATCGATGACTGTATGCTAATCGTGGACGTACTAATACTTGTCAGTGTATCTGCATAGGACGGACAAAAATAGTTCCGGATAAACTAGATTAGAGACAGTGCTAAAGTTCATGAAGTCGACACGAATGCCTTCAGAAGTGTGTGATGGGGACCAGCTGCTGCATCAAACTTCTGTCTGTGGGCCTTGTACATAAACTGATGCACAACTTTGGAAGCATTCGGTGAAATTTTTTTAGTGTCATGAACTGATGGATTTATCGATTTCAGGAAAGCAGATATGCATGAAATTGGACGTAATATTTGTGGATAATCTTTGGTTTCATAATTGTTTCAGGGATTCCCTATCCGTCAATAATACAGGAGTCTCCTGGAACAAGAGTGAATATCTACCACAGTGAGAAAGATATTTTTAAGCGCAGAATTTCAACATCACCCGCTCGCTTTGTTCAAGTGGATTTTCTTCGGTTTTGGATAAACCTTACCTGAACTGGCATCGTTTCCTGAGCACTTGAGTCTTAAGATGACTTTTCTGCATCCAAGTAAACATTGATGTAGAAAATGAATAGGAAATATTTGATTTTTTATGTCGGCTGAACTAAACTGGACTTCCAAGCACAGTATAGCTGGCCACTTTGAAATGCCACTTGACGTTACGGAACTTTATCCTTCATTTTGTCACGCGAGTCTAAACCAGGATGATTCGAATAGCTACCATTCTTTTGGCCACACGCTAAGTCCCGTCAGCACAAAGCTTCATAACACAAAAATATACACAGGAACGGATAACAATTCACTCATCACACTACTACCCGTGAATAAGTAGTTCAGAGTATGAAGTATTTTTGAGTGAGACCTACATCTGAGAGGCCGTCTCACCGAGGGACCGGTCAACAGACGACCACGCTAGGGTATCAAATAACATAATGGAGCTGTACAACCTTAAGAATAAATCGTTTTTCCTATGGAGACAAGCGTCATTCTGCGGTGATGCTATCGGTACTGATGATGGTGGTGCAAATGAAGATGCTTCGGCCTAATCCAGCAATCAGGTAGATAACCAGGAAGGACTGGAATTAAGTGGAACGGCATTTCGTCTACGGGAGCTGGGGAGTGCGAACAAAGTCAGAATATTAGCCTACCTGATGTGCTGTACTGGGTTTTAGCCACAACTCACCCCTAAAATTTGAATGTCACATGGGGAAGTAATCACGACGCACTCCACACTAAGAGAGCTAAAGTTCCGAAAGATTGGGGAGTTTTCCCCCCACATTTTCCGTTCGGTAGTCAATCGGTGGCTGCCATGTCTACTTAACCATATTTTTAATATCTTGAGGATGACCTTATCTGTGTTTAACTAGCTTCCATGTAACATCGCTCCGCCATATGATCATTACCTAAAGAACTTCGACTGCTTTTCTGCGCTTATTTTCACCCAATTTCACATTGAAGACTTCCTACCTAATATTCATGATAAGCGCAACCAAGTCCGAAAGAGGTTTAATAAAGGTAATATCTCAGCTCAGTTCTCGGTCTGGACCTTCTGAGCTAGCGTTCTCGTCAATAAACCACCAAAAGTGCACGAGGTGTATTAACCCCCTAAAACCAGGTCATAAATACACGAGCAGTGCACCGTATATAAAACGCATGCGGCGACAAAATTCTAGGGGTTTCAACGCCTTCTAGACATGACACTGGTAACCGGCATTTGGCAGATACTATATGGTGATCTGTTCTTTCGACCAGTCAGAGTTCGCCCTGATGCTGGGCCACGGAACAGTCCGATCTTCTGGCCAATCAAAACGGGATATGCTTCATGGCCGTCTTAGCGCCTAACTGCGAGCGGTAAAACGGTTTCGGAGCTAAATCACGCTTATTGGGAGGAGTAAAAGACGTTGTTTGAGCTGCGGCGGCTCTCATATAGGAATCTTCCGTAGTACCTAAACCCCCTGCCATAGGCCACCGTCGTCGTGGAGAAATTATACACACATTTTGGATTTTAAAAAGGACATAAGGGAAAAAAATACCAATGGCCACCTTCAGGTCGATCGAGGTCAACGGCAGCCACGTATGAAAGTTACGAAATTTATTTGGGACAATAATGAAGTCGATGTCGACTGATTTCGTTTCCTCAGACAGAGGGGTCACTCAACGGAAAGTTTTGTTTACCTGTAGCTTTACCGGGTTACGCTGGAAAAAAATCAGGGATTTGACAAAAAGACCTTTGTAGAGGAATGTTAGTTCTCCGTATACAAATTATCTCAGGGTGGGATCCATTGTGAATGTTGTTCGGTTCTTTACTACCTACGAAACGGAACCTACGCAAGACCTAAACTTACACCTTCTGTCGTCCACAGCTTGATAAAAATTCACCAAACCTTGGTCGCGAAAGATATTGCGTTACATGGTCAGTGTTTATGGATGAGTTCGAGCCTGAAACTGGGAAGTCGTAGGCACGACCTCAAGACTACTAAGTCAAACGGAAAACGCCTGAGATGGAAAAAATTTCAAGCACACATCGCCAAGGTCACAACTGGTGTTTTTCCTCTTACAAGTTAAACTAATTCGGGAGTATGGAATGGTGAGTTGAAGTCAATTATAGTGTGGTGTCTTGCACACAAATTGCCACTGATATTCACACGTTATGCGAACTTTATACGAACAACTTTATGCGATCCATTTAAAGCAACTAAATGATGTTGCTTGCAGCAATGAAGGGAAAAACAAACCGCCTCACTGACGCTTGTGGTAGCGAGGGCCAGAGCAATTGCAGGCTCTTTGGAAAACCAACAATAAATGGGAGGTTTTCAACCGACGATCGTCAATCACAAACCCGTCGTGGAATTTTGATGAAAAATAGGGCACAAATCCACGTTGAGTTTTTCTGCGAAACAATGCTAGAATATAGTAATCATGTCAGTGAATTTAGGTTTCATGGGTTCAAATGAGAATCCCTATGGACTCCATCCGAAGCCGGAGTCTGATGGTGTGTTCAGCGTGGTTGACGACCAAATGTCTCGTGCAGGTTTAAGGAACATGACTGTAAATCACTGATCAAGCCAGTGGTAGTTACAAGTATGTATGCCCCTTAATAGTGAATAGAATATCCATACGTATGAACACGGCGCTAAAACTAGTGAAACAGCATGACGTTCGCTGACCATGTAGGCTCACATTAATGCAAGAAACGGAGGGCTATGTAAAGATATATCATCTAGAATGATTGGAGTAGTCATAGCAATCTAGACATAGGATGTATTGGCACAACACTGTCAGTGAGACACGGATGAGGCAGGAATAGCGTGCTGAGAAATTTAGACTGAGAGAATTTTGGACTTACGTGCGATGGAAACAGCAGTTTAAAGTTAAAGTAAGCAACACGATCAGATTGAAAAATATTTGAGGATGCCAAGGAACAAACCTTGTATACATGAGGGTTCAAAAGCGGTAGAATAAGAAAAAAAACAAAACTAAATCAAATGCGCGGATATTTAAAAGAAATGATCCTATGTATCAACAAAGAGAGAGGAACATCCAGAAGGCCACGGATTAAGCGACAGAATCCAATCATTTGCGCTAGCCCACGATAATCATGCAGAAAAGAGATATTACTTCACATTTGCTTTAGATCCAAAGGGTAGAGTAAAGTTGGAGAGACATGAATGGTACTAGGGGATATCTTCATCAGAATTGAAGAAGCAAAGCTTCGATGGAGTGTGTTTTCTCACATCTTGAGGGCTGGTCCAGACAAAAGGGTGATAAACTTGGAAGAAAGGGTGCTGTAGGCTAGTGCAAGCCGGAACTCCTGATGAGACGCTGCTAAGGTTCCAGAATTTAAAATGAGAATGATACAAATCTCTTGCTCTGAAAGCGTCTCTGCACAATAGGCAGTCTAGTTAGGTGGCACCAAACTTAAATTGTCCGAGGAGAACTGCTGCAAGGTCTACGATTAGACGGCAAGAGCGGCAGGATGGGGGGCGGGCTGTTGGAATGACCTTTCGGCGAGGTGTTGAATGTTTCGACTGATAAGCCGGGATTTACATTCAAAAAAGAGAATAGCAAAAAAGATTTATTGGGAGACTGCACGCAGAGCTTGTAACTTTTGACAGCTACGTCACCAAAATGGAAGGGACGCTGTGTTAGAAAGAGGGTCTGTATGCTCTGGTGGCCTGGACTTGGACTTCAAGGGAAAACTGGATCGCACATCACTGTATGAGGCCATCAAGCTAAAAATCGCTAGCAAGGGTGGAATGTAGTAGAAGTATGTGAAATTTTGCGGGACATATAACCACCGGCTCAGAGGGTCTCTGTTAATCTTGACCCGACGAAAGAAGCTTAGTGAATGGGTGGAGTTTGTAGTTGGTTTTTGTGTAGCCTGTAAGGGCGAGGGATCTACCAAGGAACCCGGTGATTTGGCACAGTAGAGGAATAGTTTCAGACCCGGCGCACTTCTTTGAATGGCCCAAGTTTTCATCGTTATTAAACGGGTATGAGGCGTTGATAATAATGCTCACTCCAAACTGATTAGTTGCATAAAGTTAAACACGGTCATAATGGTGTACCCAAAATAAAGGCACAAATGATGCCACTTTCGTATGTCTAGGAACGCACAGAACCGGTGCAGTCATACAAATAGCGACATTGTCCGACGCAGGCAAAGCCGTGCCTGAAACTGGCATGATCGGGATGTGGTGGACATCGAGGGCAGGAAGTAGTTATGAGGTTTCCCTGTGGGCTAACATCTTAAGCTAAGGCAAAATAAGGTAGTTAAAATTGGAAAATGGCAGAAAAAACACGAGAGAAAGGGAAATTTAAGGGTCGCTGCACGACTCGTGATAAGAAACTGCAAATTGCGGAAAATGGGACAAAAGAACCCAGGATCTGAGGAAGCAGGAGCATTTCGATGATTTGGCTGGCCAATCTGAACTAAAATCAGAAACACTGATAAGGTTGTGACCTTGGAGATTTTAGCTGGTGGCCAGGGTTATGCAGTGCATAACTGGGCACCGTGAATTGGAAAAATTCATAATATGGATAAATGACAGCTGGCATTGCGGAATCATGGTGCACACTGAAACTGGACAGACTCACTGGTGTCACTGTTCGGGCTGGGTCAGGGGTGAAATTTCCTTAGGAGAGTGAGCTATTGCAATCAAGCAGAATGCAACGTGGAGCGTGAAGAAATTCATTTAATTTGTGAAGACGATTAAATAAAAATGCACTGAGGTGGTTAAATTCAAGAGCTGAATGGATTGCAACGAAATTCCCCCGGAGGCGGCTAAGGCCGAAAACGTGGTTGGTTTGTATTTATGGCTAGTGTTCCATTAGTGAAAAGGACAGTCCGGGTTGTGGAGAGAATGGCTGCGGCTATGCCATCGACCGGCTAAGACGGTGCGGTGTAATCATTGTACTGATATATTTCGGTTTCTGGCCAACCCGTAACAGACGTTATGGTGGAAGCGATTGGACTGGGGATGCACAATTCTGCGGACAGCCTGTTTGGGGTTGGCCCAGGAGATCGACGCAGGTATAACAGAACTGATCTAGAGCCACAGATCAATTCACACCATTTGAAGGTCCATTTGAAACTGAAGGCAGGAACAGACGGGGTGTGCAGTTGCCATACGTGGCATTTGGAGCTACCACCAAAGATTGAGGCTTAGGGATGGGGCAAATGAACTGAGATCGATCGAGCCTAGTGAATGTGAGTTGTCAGGCAGCATGAAGTCCATTAATAAGAAATAACTTTAAGTTTAATGCTGTTAGGTTGGTGACGATTGGTGCCTGAATCGGCCAGGAATAGGGTAGGTCATGGACCGGCTAGGCCTGCCAAAATAACGCTAGTGTATTGCAAGGATCGTAGAACAAACCAGTTTAAGAACGATTTTTTAATGACTACGGACTGTGCCCAAATAGCGAGGCAAAAGACCAGGTAGAAGAGGGGCTTTCTATGTTTTCAGCTCTGAGAATCAGTCAATCCTGGGTGTATGTCCGTGGTAATAGCGTTTCAGTGAATGTTTTATTGGTGTGGGAGTTAGCCGATGTGATGACAAAAGGGCGGATATTCATTAACCTAGTTGGTACGGTCAATCACGGTGCGAGTTTGACGGGGATCTGTGTTAGTCTCCAGCTCTGTTAGAGTCCCGTTAGAAGGTGGTGTGATAGGGGACACTAGACACCTAAGGACTAATGGAAACAGAACTTCCGAGACCATGGAGAAGCACCAGTTTAGCCACAACTTTCTGCGTGAGTTGAACGGCACCATAATCTATTAGGGGGAGTGAGAGTAAGAGCATGTGTCACCAGTCCTCCAGTAACTGCTATTGCCTTCAGTCAACGAGCGGTGCACAGAGAAGAGGTCCACCGGTTCTAGCTTTGAATGTTGGTAAGGAAAGATTAAAGATTTCATTGTACTTCATTCAGTCATTTATTTTTTGTATATCACCACCTCCAGGACCAAAAAAGGGCGCGTGTGTTATGCTCAATTGACGAAGCGGACTTGGCACGGCAAAATTCCATTGAAAACGGTGACAATCGCTTTGCAATTTGATGTAAGCCACGGGCATCGTAGTGCATCTTTCAACGGACGAAAGGTCCGATTACCATTAATTCACAGCGTTGCCAGATGAATGAAAAGGCCGGGGTAAATTCAACACAACAGGAAAAACATACGACAAAAATTCTCTCATGGATGGCCTAAATTAAAGACCATCCTCAAAATCGCACGTGCCACCGGAGGAACGGCGGGTATATGAATGTACCACGGTGAAAAACAACAGAATGACCTGCGTACGTACCCAACCGCCACACGAGGTCTTCGGAATCATGCATGCCACCAGATCTGCAAGGTGAAATGCGACCAAACAATCATACTCTTGGCTTTTGCACTAACAGAAATCTCCAGCTGTTAGATATTTATCCGTTCGGGAGAAAGCCGGGCGGTAAAAAAACTCGGTTATTTTGAACAAAAAAAAACAATAAGCAGCTACTGGGGCAGCCAGGTCAAGCGGCGACTAGCATTCGAGCCACGGGAGTAATATGAAAGTGTTCGAGTCTTTGGACTCATAAAATGTCTCCTATGTAGGCTGATTTCAGGCCAAATAATAAGGGCTCACAATTTAAGGTTTCGGAATTTTCAAGCAGAAGATAGAAGGGTCTGTGACGTTAGTCGACATATGACATATGTTTGTTCTCCGGGCGCACTAACATGGGTTGTGACCAACAAAACTTTTGGGCTGTGTAAATGTAGTTATGGGTGAAATCCATTAGTAAAGGCAACTTCTGGTGCTTTGGCACAATTTTGTTAAGGGTATGGAAAATTACGACCTAGTGCAAACATGACATTAATCGATGTATCTCACAGTAAGCGTGCCAGAAATGATGAACAAGTCTTTACGATTCAAAAGAAGACAGGCCACATAGATAGTTAAATGTTGCATAACTGAATGTACGCCTTGAATAGCGATTGGTTTTTTTTTGCGTGTTGGTGGTCTTTGAGGTTGGCCTGCTCTCGGTCTGAGAACGCTCGGTTAAGTGAAAGAAATACAGTTGTTTCAGTGGACCAGCGGATTTCAACCTTTTAGGATTATCTGAACTTGAGTTTTGGATAGTGAGTTGATTACATTTTGATGTTATACACCCACAGCGGACAATGCCTACAAACGCGGTGAAGGGTGCTGATAGTAGTTGTCTGGTAACAAAGCGACCAGTTTACAAAGATGCTGCTGCAAGAATTTCAATGAGTAATGGTGGCAACAGAACTGTTTTTCAGTGGACATTTGCCTAATTTTTGGCTACCAGGAACAGGGTGAGGTTCAGACAGGCGGTGTTTGTTGAGCCGGACACAGTGAGACTGATCTGTGGGAGTCTAAGCGTTCTGAGGGTTTGATTAGATGGAGCGCAATAGAGCGTGGTGAATGCAGCTAATAACGAAACTTAATAAATAATTACTTGGTACAAAGTAGTCGCAGAAGGCATGGACTTTGGACCAGAATCCACGTAGCAAGGGAAACGAACCGTGATATTCAAGGTTTGTGTTGCGTATGTGGCTGTAAGAGTACGTGTCGCCAGTAGATCGCAGCGGTGCATTCAGAACTGGTTTCAGATTACCTCTTGAAACTTACCAGAAAATTTATTTACTGTATTAACAATATACTGATTTCGCACATGTAAGCTAGATAAATTATTTTCACAACCTTTCATGTAGCGTTTCTCCCTTTGTGCACTCAAACATTCACACACTTGAGCCAGGCTGCACACTTTTGAATATACCAGAGGACCAAAACTGATATGAGCGCAACGCATGCCTTCTGAATTTACAATGTGAAATACAATATCATGCTTGCCTTCGTTGGTGCCCTTTTCTGTGTATGGGCTTGATGAATGGCTGAACAAAATGACCAGCTAACGTACCCGATTCATTATTATGTGCCAATAGTCTCTGCCAATAAGGCGTCAAGTTATCTACAGATAAAAGAACACCACCTGGTACGAAATCATCAACTGCAAAATGAGAAACTGGGCGAATTTCCTGTGCAAATATCTCTGCCAATAAGGCGTCAAGTTATCTACAGATAAAAGAACACCACCTGGTACGAAATCATCAACTGCAAAATGAGAAACTGGGCGAATTTCCGCTTCAAAAACGTTTGGAACGCAGGATTAATAAAAAACACCAGCCTTACCAAAAGTTAACAGAGAACTCTAAGAACTCTGCGTGGAATAATTACCTTATGCCACCCACAAGTTGAGAATAAACATTATTATTATTATTATTATTTGTTCGCAGTTTCGCTATTTATTCATACTTCACATCTGGTCTTTTTTAAGTTTACTCGGTGGTGCAGTAACGGGAGAGGCGGCTGTGCGAAATTTATCTATTGGTTACTTAACCGCACCTCAAATGTAATGTAATACACAACCGTTGGATATCTGCCGAACAGTCTGTGCGTCTGACTATAATTAAACCACAGTCCTGCTAAGGGTTATTACAACAATCGTGAAATTATGAGGCTACGTCTATCACAGCATTGAAGTGCCTCGTCAATTAAAATGGCACGGGGACAGATGAGATTACCAGTTGCACAGCGGTTTTAATAAGATTCCCAAAATGTTACTATGTCCTTATCAGGTAGTTTGACAATAGTAGAGTAAAACAAAATATAACTAACTGGCAATCATACTCCCGTCTCTTGCCACCAGAATGAGGTCTAATCATATATAAATAACCGTCCGATATTTCATAATAATAATAATAACGTTTGTCC
Source organism: Opisthorchis viverrini (assembly GCF_000715545.1). Taxonomy (NCBI): domain Eukaryota; kingdom Metazoa; phylum Platyhelminthes; class Trematoda; order Opisthorchiida; family Opisthorchiidae; genus Opisthorchis; species Opisthorchis viverrini. Next base: position 24,711 of record NW_008752034.1, on the reverse strand, counting down.
CCAACTTGCGGGTGGCATACCATCAGTTGTGTTCGTCATGTTACAGCCCGAATAAAAGCATGACTGGCGGGGGTGGGGGTGGGCTCAGGCAGTAAGGAAAAGGAACAGCAACATAGAAGGTTAGCATTATCCGATGTAGTCATGATCACCTCTAAACCGTCACGGGCAGGGAAGCACAGTTACCATGTTTTAGTGGAGCGAGTATCCAGCAAGTTCAGATCGTCAGGGTTTGAAAGTGGCGGGCAAGAACAAAGCAATGGAGGAAAAAACTAGAGGCTTCTAACCTAACGTATGACAGAAAAGTCTAACAGTGAAAAATGAGGAACCACAGAGTCAGATCTGGTGAAGCAGAAGGGTTGGCGTCATCCAACCGTTCTTACTGAACTAGAACCCAAGAATACCCTTGGGACCTCGTGGCCTTGGACTGCTGGGCTCGTGGTCAGGGTTACAAAAAGTGTGAGTGGAGATGACGAAGTGGAGGAATTAGCAAAGCGGATAAGCGCCAATAGGAATCACAGGAACATGATGTAGGGAGAAACTGTAGAGGCTCACCGGTGTCGCCGTTTTGGAGTCGGGCGTAATAAGTCAATGGGAGAGTGAGATGATGGCAGCACACGAGCCGGAACATGAACTGCATAGAAAGCTATTTAATTTTGCGGGGAACATAGGCACAGAGAAATGGTTAAATTCGAGCGAAAGGTTCAGCGCATTGGAATAAACATATCATGCAGACAGCTACGAGCAGCTGGGAGCTTGTTCATACTTGCAGTTAGTGGAATGAGTGGGCAAGAGTGTACGGTCAAGAGAAGGAGCGGAATAGTTGCGGGTGTGCTGTAAAACTGGATATGGCAGTGCCGTACCATCATTAGCATGACATACTTCAATTTTTGGACAGTTCCGTAACGGACGTCACATTTAACGTCATTAGGATGGAATGTGCCATTCTTTGAGCGGCGGGATTCTTTTAAGGACGGCCGAGGAAACAAGGTGATACGAAGCCAATATTGAACCTCAGGTTTTTGGTCCGTTTGGAGATCTTGTGGTTGTGGATCATAAGCCAGGTGATAACGGCCAAACAGGTCGTTCAAGCCGGATATTGCCAAAGTTCAAAGCTTGGAGAAATAAGGGGATGGGATGAGAGGCGTTTGAGGAGACATCAAATGGGATAATGTCCATAAATATACAAAGAAAAACTTGATGTCCACTGCGATTAGGATGATGACAAGTCATTATACGGAATAGGATATGGATGGATTTGTGCCTAGTAGACTAGTGACCAAGGGTTGGGTTTGCTGACATGCGGTATTAAAGTACAAGAGATCTAGTGAAAGCCGATATAAGCGTGCAGAGTGACGATGTGGATGGGGAGATCGGATGTATAGGGGGTTATGGGAGCGAAATTCCGAGACGATGGAATCGTTTATCTGGTATTATTACATGAGTTGGGCAGTACAGGGAGAGAAAGTAAGTGCAAGGGAAATAGTCGTCAGTCCCCGAGGCACTGCTATCAGCTTCAAGTTAACAAGTGGTGCATGGCGAATAAACTCCTTTGGGAACTAGTCTTGAATGCTGGTGGCCGAGGGTTAGTAACCTCTGTATGCATATATTTCTCACTTTATATGTCCACTCCTGAGAGCAGTAGGTCTGTGCATGTGTATTGTCTGGTTGACTACGTTGGCTTTAATGCGGTTCAATCACAGTTATGACAAGGACAGCTACAGTTTGACACGTCGATGTGAGCCTCCAGACTAAACTGTCTGTTTTTCTACGAATTTCCCTCTTTTAACGAACGAGAGGCTAGTTCAACTTTTTCATTTTTTTCATCTTTCGTAGCCATAGCTTTGCCGTTTAAATGACACGACATCGACGAGTCAAGCCCAGCTGCAACAGGCAGAAAAACATTGCTCTTTTATTGATTTCCTGAACTAAGGGCCATGCTCAGAACCACCGGTGATGGGCGAAGCACCCGTGCCACTAGTTACTTGAAAAGATCCACTTTCATACTAAACGTAAAAACTAAAAACGGGGCTAAAACGATCGAATCCACCAAATAAATATTTGGTGGTTCTGGTATCATAAAAGAACGCCAAACAAAGCTTTGGCATGATACTGTAAGGGTGTTCACCCACCATTCAAGAATGGAAACAAGTTTTTCAACGCCTACATCCATTGTAATTCAGAGTTTCTTCAATTGGGATGTCTTACGGCTTTGCATTTTTGGAATTAAATTTTGATCATTCGAAAACTTTTTCCATTTAAATCAGCATTGATCGCATTAAGCCCAAAATAATAATGATAATATTTATTCCCAGCTAGTGGGTAGCATACCGTTAGGCATGATCTTAGTATTACAGTCAGAATAAGAGCATGACTGACGGTGGTTGTGATTATTGGGAAGTTCCTGGAAAAGGGACGGTGACGTAAACAGTGGTCATTAACGGAGTAGACTTCATCACACCTGAGGTGGCATGGGTGGAGCCCAAAATAACAAGGGCTCTTTATCTCCTAAAAAGATCATATCAGATGACACAAGATCCGGTCGTTAGGATTTAAAAATGGCGGGCAAAAGAGAACATGAGTGGGAGCATAGCAAAAAGCTTCCTGACTGGAACGTGACAAAAATGAAAACTTCTAATTGCAGGGGATGCGGAGTCAGAATAATGCATCTGGAGAGGCAGCAGAACTGCCACGACATGGTCGGCCAATTTGAAGTAAAGCCCGAAACCGTCGCCAGGGCTTCATGACCCTGGGCTGTTGGGCGTATGGCCACGGAGAGAGTGGGTCGGGATGGTGAAGTGGGGGTAATATGCGATATGGATAAATGGTAGTAGGAATCCCAGAATCACAGTGTGCAGTGGAATTTGAGCGACACACTAGTGTTGCTACTATAGCATAGTCGAGTGAAAAGTTACTCGGGAGAGTTCACGCAAACTGTGCGAAAATTGGCTGTCTTGGTGAGGAGCACGAATAAAAGTCGCCGGGTTCTTTACATCCGGCAGAAGGTTCACTGGATTGCAATGAACGCCCCCGGTGTTGGCTGGTGACAAATAAAGACTGATTGTGGTTGCTTGTAAGGAACGGGTGGGCGAGGGGGTGCAGTCAAAGTAGGAAGTGAACGATTGCGAGTATGCTATCAAACTGGGTATCACAGTGTCGTACCGTCACTGCACTGAAATGCTTCGGTTTCTGGACAACATCGTGGCGGGCTTCGTGACTGAGGTTGTTAGGCTGAGATGTTCAGTCCTATGATCAGCGGAATGTTGTGTGTTTGCCGGGAATTTCTCAGGGTGAGCAAAACCAGTGTACTATCACGCGTAGTATTTGTTATGGTTATTTTCTTTTTTCAGGTCGGGGATCCCTTCGTTCGTAATACACAGATCAGGTGGAGTGAACAACCTCCAAACAGATAAACCATAGCGCGTATTACCACGGTTCAAAGCTTAGGAAGAAGATGAAATGAGTTGAAATGAGATGAGATGAATAAGGCCTGGAGAGTTACAGATGTGGCGGTAACACCAGGTGGTTTAAGAAGACAGGACAAGAATGGATTTGTACTCAATAGTGTAGTCATCAAAGTCAAGTTAAGATTGCCAATATAACTATACCGCTCAAGGTGGCTCAGAATTCAGGACGCTTGCCGGTCCGGCATCAAGACGAGATCTGATTGGTCAACAATATGGACCCAACAGTCAATTAAGACCCAGTATTGGCCAAATGCCGGTTGCCAATGGCGCATCCAGATCGCGTCAGAAACTCCAGAAATTTATAACCGCTTACGCTATATATACGAAGCACTGTACAACTGTTCTTGATTTCGTTTTGGGCGTTAGTGGATCTTGTGCACCTTTGGTGGTTGTTTTGACGTGAACGCTAGCTTGGGAGGCTCAGACCGAGATCTAAGCTGAGGAAGATACCGTTACTACAGTGCTTAACTGCCATACCGCCCGTTGGAAGCACGAGGGCTGGAATACTGCCCAGTTGCCCAAGCCTATACAGGGAAGTCGAGAGGCAGAGGTCGGTTTCGAACCACGGACCTTCCGGTCAAAATAGTCGCGCTCTAGTCACTAAGCCGTCTACCTCCAAGTTATAGCAAGACAATACTCTATTCACTGTGGCTTATATTCAAGATGGAACCGGCTGGACCGTGAACATACCCATTATCTTGATTGTCCTCTTGGCTGTCCTCCTTCACCTTTCCTCTTCAACTTCATCATTGATATGATCATGGAAGACGCGCTACCAGCCTCTAATGCCTGTGGGGTCGAAGTGCTCCCTGGGCCTCCGCTCACAGATATCGAGTACGCAGACGACATAGCTCTCCTGGGATCTGATCCCGTCTTGATACATACAATATTAAATAATCTAAATGATTCTGCCTCGCGATTCGGCATGCGCTTCACACCTGCAAAGTGTAATGTGCTGCTGCAAGATTGGGTGGGATCAAACCCTAGCCTCTTGCTTGCGGATGAACCGATTGAGGTAGTAGATAAATTTGTTTACCTGGGCAGCTGTATCAGTCCCGGTGGTCTCACGAAAGATGAAATTTCCATCCGGATTGGGAAGGCCAGAGCATCTTTTGCAAACCTACTTCACCTGTGGCGTAGGGGTGACATCAGCTTCTGTGTCAAGGGTCGAGTTTACAATGCTGCGGTGCGCTCCATGTTACTATATGGATCAGAACCCTGGCCGCTGCGCGCCGAGGACGTCAAAAGACTTTCAGTGTTTGACCATCGATGTCTTCGGAGCATTGCCCGAATCTGGTGGGAACACAGGATCAGCAATTCTGAAGTACGTCGAATGGTATTCGGGAGAAATAACTCACCCTCGATAGATGAACTGATCACGATGCATAGGTGTTAGGCAGGAATCCTCGCGGATCCCACTATACCGCACGTCTTTTGGCGCTGCTACGGCCGAGAAGCCTGGCCCGCTCGAGGTTGGCCCAGAATTCGGGACGCTTGCCGGTCAGGCATGAAGACGAAATCTGATTAGTCGAGAATCTGGACCCAACAGCCAATCACAACTCAGTATTGGCCAAATGCCGGTTGCCAATGGCGCATCCAGAAGGCGTCAGAAATTCCAGAAAGTTATAACCGCTTACGCAATATATACGAAGCGCTGTACAACTGTTTTTGATTTCGTTTTGGGCGTTCATAGATCTTGTACACCTATGGTGGTTGTTTTGACGTGAACGCTAGCTTGGGAGGCTCAGACCGAGNAAAGCTAAATCTGCTTGACAAACCAATCAACTCTATTTGCAACGGCATGCACGCAGCACCCGGACAAGCTGATTTGCCAAAGCGATCACTTGAGAACCTCCTACAACGTTATGCATCTGTAATCACTGACGAGCTTGGACGGTGTACAAAAGCAAGAGCCAGACTGTGCCTCCCCCTTGGTGTCAAGCCACTCTTCAGGCCAAAACGTCCAGTGCCTTATGCAGCCTTGCCTGTCGTTGACCAAGAACTGGACCGACTTTAGGAGGCGGGTGTTCTCCAACCGACCAACTACTCTGCTTGGGCCGCACCTATTGTGGTAGTAAAGAAGGTTAACGGGACGATCCGGTTGTGCGCAGGTTTTTCCACCGGTCTAAACGCGGCGCTGGACACCCACCAGTACCCTCTGCCTCCCCAAGACGACTTGTTCGCGAAATTGAAAGGGGGTAAATGTCTCCCGAAGATTGACTTGGCCGATACGTACATCCAGGTTTAAGTAGAGGAAGGGTCCCGGAACTGCTCACGATCAATACGCATCGAGGTCTGTTCCAGTACACTCGACTGCCATTTGGTGTCAAAATAGCGCCAGCCATAATTCAACAGATTATGGATACGATGCTGAAGGATGCCCCAGGCGTTGCCGCCTA
>NW_008752034.1:0-16638 GCF_000715545.1 Opisthorchis viverrini | reverse complement strand
TCCAGAAATTTATAACCGCTTACGCTATATATACGAAGCACTGTACAACTGTTCTTGATTTCGTTTTGGGCGTTAGTGGATCTTGTGCACCTTTGGTGGTTGTTTTGACGTGAACGCTAGCTTGGGAGGCTCAGACCGAGATCTAAGCTGAGGAAGATACCGTTACTACACTCAGACAGGATAGTTAACTGTATGTAGGCCAAGAGTCAGCGGGGTGAGCGTAACCAAACACGTGACTGCTGGCGGGGGTGTAAATTCTGTAATGGTGGACTAGGTTACCTGGAGGTAATTAGTGAGTTGGTCGATACTAGGACGATCCAAGAGGGAAGGTTAACGTAAGGGCAATGGTCAGCAGTCCCCGAAGCACTGCTATCAGTTTTAGTCGATAAGTGGTGCATGACGAAGAAGGCTTCAAATGCTAGCCTCGCACACTGATAGTGGAAAGTCTGGAGTCTCACTGTATGCTGATGTGTGTTGTATGTCGTTTGCTTGTTCGCTGAGCTGGGCAATTTGGTTGCAATCGTTTCATCACCAATCGAGGTGACATCATCAGTGCGTAGTTGTAGGTTAGTGGTTGTGCGTTCAGTAGTGTTACGTGTGTGTTGATATACGTGCTGGCAGCCGGGGATGACATTTGACCGCGATTAGTTATTCTGTCGGGCGGTTCCGTTGGTTGTTCTTTTATCCCGTGCCCTCATTCGCCGATACCCACGTGACCTTAGAACTTGGCATCCCTCACCGTCGTAGTCTGGTCGGTGCTGGATTGACCTTTGTCCTTCCGAGTTCCGTTGTGACCTTTATTGATTTGATTCCGAGGAGTTCCTTGTTTCTTCGTTTGTGAATCCATTATTCGGTCCTCCTTGGGTGTTTCGGTTGCGATGTCGATCTCTCGCAAGTAGAGGTGCGTAAATTGGATCCAGTTCGATGCACCGGTTGATTGAACCCGCCGTAGAGTACCATACTTCCAGAAATTCTATTCCCTGTCGCGCGTCTCCGTATGCAAAAATTTTCGCGTTTTCCAGATTGAATTTGTGGCCTTCTTGGTCCTCGTGTATAGATATCAAGGACAGGGGGTCATGCCTCCTGACAGCCGCGTTTTGTTCCCTTATTCGTGTACATAATTTTCTCCCAGTTTGTCCAACTCGGAATTTGTTGCAGTCGTTGCAGTCGATTTGGTACATCACATTGTTCCTCTCGGTTTTGTCCCAGTTGTCCTTCGGTCGAGAGATTAATTTCCTTAGAGTAGCACTCGGTTTGTGGGCCAAAAAGGAATCTTCGAGGTGAAGAGGGGGAAGACAGTTATCCAGTGCGGCAGGATGGGAAATGTCGGTTAGTACAACTGAGAAGGTTGAGTTTAACTGGGACAATATACCGACCGGCCTTGAAGGATAATGAGATTGAGTGTTGTGCCGTTTGCCTGAAAGGCGTTTTTTGGGACACAATGGAGAGAAGAATGATGGGGAGTCAGGTTCTAGCAAGCACTTAGAGGAAGATGGGACTGGTGGCGTTGTGTGATTCAAATCAGGTAATAGTAAGCCCTGGTGGGAGTATGGTAGCAAGGCTATAACTCAATGAGACCTAATGGAGCGGGAAAGGTTTGGAGGGGTGGTTGGGTGCGATTAGAAATGAGATATCCAAAATATGTATCTAAACGCTATACTAGAGTAAGTAAAGCGCTACGATGGGGCTAGGGTCCAAAAGATTTTATGTAACACCTGACCTTGAGATTCAAGCAGCCGGTTACTCGATAGTGAATTATCTGTTCGCCACTACTAAATGCTCGTAGGAACGCAATGCTCATTGGGAGTGCATTGCAGCTGACTCTGCGTGTAACTTTCATAGAATGCCGGGACGAATTCCGGGCTATCAAGATGCGTGCTCCAATGCTAAGACAGTAAACTCCGTGACGATACTCACTATGGCAGTTGTCCCGGCGCCAACGTAGGATGGCTTGTAAACGCTTAACTGCCCGCGCACACTACGAACTGCAGGTGGATATGAGGTGTGCATTAAACTCTGCTGCTTTCTTGTTCTCACATGCGCATGCAAATTCTAGAGAGGCACCATCCTATCCTTGGTGGTACTGTGAGCACCATGCCACAGAAGGACTCTGATGAAAGCTCATACATCGACGTGAACGCATCAGTACCAAAGCATATCAATGAGATATCTTGTGTTGAAGACGCCGGACGTTACTCTGATTTAACCAGCTGGATTGTACCAAAATACGCACGTTTAACTTCCACAGATGCCTTCCCACTAGGTTAGTCGGTGGGCTGGAATTACATTTTACTGGCTCTCCAGATTGACGTTTGGTACCGCCTTGTGACTACATAATGAACGACACGCACTCTATACTGACAAATAAGCCGCTCACCTCGTAGTACATAGCATGAACGATGTATTTCTTGTGACCAAATTGATTGGTGANACAATATACCGACCGGCCTTGAAGGATAATGAGGTTGAGTGTCGTGCCGTTTGCCTGAAAGGCGTTTTTTGGGACACAATGGAGAGAAGAATGATGGGGAGTCAGGTTCTAGCAAGCACTTAGAGGAAGATGGGACTGGTGGCGTTGTGTGATTCAAATCAGGTAATAGTAAGCCCTGGTGGGAGTATGGTAGCAAGGCTATAACTCAATGAGACCTAATGGAGCGGGAAAGGTTTGGAGGGGTGGTTGGGTGCGATTAGAAATGAGATATCCAAAATATGTATCTAAACGCTATACTAGAGTAAGTAAAGCGCTACGATGGGGCTAGGGTCCAAAAGATTTTATGTAACACCTGACCTTGAGATTCAAGCAGCCGGTTACTCGATAGTGAATTATCTGTTCGCCACTACTAAATGCTCGTAGGAACGCAATGCTCATTGGGAGTGCATTGCAGCTGACTCTGCGTGTAACTTTCATAGAATGCCGGGACGAATTCCGGGCTATCAAGATGCGTGCTCCAATGCTAAGACAGTAAACTCCGTGACGATACTCACTATGGCAGTTGTCCCGGCGCCAACGTAGGATGGCTTGTAAACGCTTAACTGCCCGCGCACACTACGAACTGCAGGTGGATATGAGGTGTGCATTAAACTCTGCTGCTTTCTTGTTCTCACATGCGCATGCAAATTCTAGAGAGGCACCATCCTATCCTTGGTGGTACTGTGAGCACCATGCCACAGAAGGACTCTGATGAAAGCTCATACATCGACGTGAACGCATCAGTACCAAAGCATATCAATGAGATATCTTGTGTTGAAGACGCCGGACGTTACTCTGATTTAACCAGCTGGATTGTACCAAAATACGCACGTTTAACTTCCACAGATGCCTTCCCACTAGGTTAGTCGGTGGGCTGGAATTACATTTTACTGGCTCTCCAGATTGACGTTTGGTACCGCCTTGTGACTACATAATGAACGACACGCACTCTATACTGACAAATAAGCCGCTCACCTCGTAGTACATAGCATGAACGATGTATTTCTTGTGACCAAATTGATTGGTGAACTCTTAACGCCGAAAATTTGCAGTTTCGCCGTGCAGCTTATTTTTCATTTAGGATACCTACCTTCAGTCGTCTGTCTACTTGCCAGTTGCCTATAACCATCTGACCAATAGGCATGACGCCTCCGTATCTTCAGGTGGTAGCTAACCCTAAAACATGGCTAGATCGCCAGTATACCCTCCAGATGAAAAGAGCGCTTAAAGGCCTGTGATTATGTATATAAAGAGCGGTCAGAAAACCGTGGTGATTCTCCATCGAACGATGGCCTCAATGCGAAAGTAACAAAGCAATTGGCACAAAAAGTTTGCCTTTTATGGAATTATTCATGAATACGAGGCTGAAGCCAGTAGTGCGATTGCCTGCGTTGGGAATTTTTGGTTCGAAAAACCAGCTCTCGATGACAGGTTTTGTAGGTGTGCCGGAACCTCTAGAATCCTTCAAATTGCTAAGAGGGCTACCAATTGTTTGATAATCATTGTCCAGGCGAAAATGCGGCCATTTTTACCCAGCCGGCCAGTACCACATTTTGCATCGTCCTTATCGGTTAGATGCTACAAAAATCTACCAAATGAACAATGGGGATATTTCCTTGCCTGATGCTACGCATTTTTGGTCGAAGGCTGTTTACAAAATTGATTTTGGGCTCCTTCTATACCACAGTTCACCATCAACCACAATTTCACTGCGAACCATATTCATATGAGCCATATCGCCCGGCCCATCATGTGAGTACGATTAGAATATGGTTCGATCTATACTATTGTTGGGGATATCAATATCCTCCAGAAAACGCTGTGTTTTTGTGTGCTAGCGAACTCCCGGCATCTTTAAGGTCAAACTATGAAAAAGCAATGGCCTATTGACACTCCAAGGAAATTCAAATCCCACCACGTACAGGATACCATTCATTCCACTGACTTGGGTTCGGAAGCTCCGGCATCGCCTGCTGATCGTGTGTTGTTGGATTATTAAAGTTTGTGTCCGAGGTTTTCGTCTTCTTACTATTCGCCGTGCTAGGGGGTTGGATCAAGCAATATAGCTGGGGATAGAGTATTGCCACAATCCGCATTATCATATTGTTTGCTCACTGCGTGACAGAACCGTAACAACTATCTAGTTAGCGCTTCCAACATGATGCTACGCTGGATACTGATGGTATTCAGTATTTTGATTTGGTGCAATATATTATAAAGGGAAAGTCAACAAAAGGGTCTAAAGTGCGGCGCTGGTTCAATGACCCAGGCCATTTTCAACTATCGGAAGGGTGACCTACCCAAAAAGTAAAATAACACTGTTTACTTACACAGGCACACAATTAACCCTTGATACGTGATACGTAGAGGAGTCCACCCCATGTTTTCCGGACAGCACCTGCACTGTATTTTAGATAGATATGGGCTTCTCAAAGAACAACTACCTCCAAATACGGCGTCCTGCGTACCCAACAAAGAGCCGCTTTGCCAGGCGTTTAGCTGGCATCAGGGCATCCGCTAAACCATCATCTTGAACTTTGGCGTCGTGCCACTGCTGAGCCTGGTTTTCTGGACCCCCATTGCACCACAAAATACATTGGAAGTGCCAAATAATCTAGGTTTTGGACATGCGTGAGTAATTTGTAGAGATTTGCGGTCAAGTACGTTATCATCGATGGAACCACCTAAAAGCTATGAGCATGATTCTCACACACCAGTAATCCTATTGCCCGTTTAGTGCTGGGTCCTTCTAAGCTCGCTTAATCGGTGTAAGTGGTGAGTGTCCGGTTTTTATTCGCTGGGCAAATTGAACCGATGACCTGCAAATCAGCGGCACTCTCATGTGTCTCAACAGATTGCGGAGGGGGGGGTAAGAGCATCAACAAACCATACATTCTTTGCTTTACCCTACGGTTTTCATCCGAACTTATTTAGTAAACGTTCCTTATGTGCATGAGACGTACAATATGATTTCACTAACCTTGCACAAATATGCAGTGATATTAGTTGCTTGTCAAATGTTCCGACTCCTTCAAAACAGCAACACTCCAAACGTGGGAACCCGTAACCAGAATCATCCAGCTTTTGCACCCAGTTTTCGCCCACAACAGCTGAGACCACTCAATGCTGCCTTGATTTTGCCAGAAGCACTTTGGAGCAATGCCCACTCGTCCTGCTAGTACCCATGATACCATGGAAGTTTCGGCTGATTGACAAGCCTCGCCTTCACCGAGTTTGATTAGCTATTTTAAGGTGAACGATCGTGCACATTAATGGTAGTAAACCTGGTTGTAGGAACTGACCTAGGCTTTCTTTCGTTGAAAAAGATTACGCATGAGACGAAGTTGTACTCTGGTTGGAAAACTGTACACAATCAACTTTCAAGACGATTACCGGTTAGTCTAAATGACTCGTAGTCAGGTCGCAGAGTGTGGCTACCTTATATTCTGCTGGCTATGCGAATAAGGCCTAAAATGCTCACCTTTGGGGATGAAGAAATGCCGCCGCTGCCAAGTTGGAGCTCCAGGAGCTCCCCTTTTAGGAAGTTTCCGCCTCAAATCAAATAAAATATTTCGAAGGTACCATCCACCTCTCAAACCATTTACATAGCCTAGTGGAGCAGTGAGTACTCACTCGAGAGATCAATATCACCTTCAAAACTTTTCGCCACGATCACATGTAGAGTGTGTCATCGAGATTGAGTTCGGCACCATATTCATTCCAGATACTCCTCTAGCTTGGGGTTGGAACTGTTGTTTGTCTGTCTCATCACCACAGCACGCATAGTGTCCCGGAAAATGACGATCAGGAACATTGCCGACGGCCCCCATCCACCTTTTTCGTGTGAGTAAAACTTGTGTTCTTCTCGGATCGCCTTCGACTTAGCCCACTTTGTCCCTAGTGTAAGAATGAGGCACCTTGTCCCCAAATGCCAAGCATGATGGCTTATACACGACATGGGTGTGTAGCGACCCAGTCATCCACACACTTGACTGTTCAACTCACAGTCGCTCACTGGATCGCGAGGCTTGTCTTTTTTCTCATACGCACAAGCACGTCGCATTAAGCTGACTCATCGATTGTCTGCATCGCCTGGTCAGCGTAACAACCACTCATGTGCCGACGCGCCCACGTATGCGCACTGGGACCTACATAAAGCGAAACCGGATCCATTCAGGAAACACAAACTCGTGCGCGCGCAGGGAGCAAGGAGTCGGCCAAACATTACAAGTCCACGGACAGTTATGGAATACGTGTAGCAGCCAAACTGCGGGAAAACACGGTCCCGCCTTCCGGAATTCCACCAAGGGACACACATGCGATAAGTTCCTTTTTGACTTGCTCCATTTCGCATTGCATTTATTGTATACGTATCGCAACCATGCTAAAAACTTCTATTAGTGCACATACAACTTCCGATTTGTATCATGGCTACCACCACCCGTGCACTAATGGGTGTTTTTAAGGTTGCCGCTGTTAATTTGTAAAGGGGGCGTTGGTTGGGCATCAAGATTCCTCGGGCCGTCATACGAGCCAATTTTGACGAGGCAGAGAGTTTCAAAATGTTTCACGTCATTCCAAAGACTTTTGCACCGATGTATATCAAGGTGAAGCGCGTTGACACGTGTTTAGTATAACTAGAATACCGTAGAATACGACAGAATGCGTTCTGAAGCCGGCTCCCTAAAATCACAGCAGTACCCTCGACAAATCTGGACGAACACCGAAGACTCATCTCATGCCAAATATTTTGGCATATCACAAGCGGTTGCTCGAGTCTCCCTAGTTCTACTCCACCCGAAATCGAGTCCTATGGGATGAGACTGAGGTGGTCCTATCAGACAGAACGTTTCGAATCAAAGCAAGCCCGACCTGCTTTTCTTTAGCACTGGACTTCGCGGAAGTCTCTCAAGGCTTCGTTTTTGGACCACTACTTTTTCTACTCTAGTTCAACGACCTCCACAAGACGCGCTTTCATGTCCATGTCTACTTTCTGTGGACGAATAGAATACCCGGAGTTCAAGCGCCAGCGGCCTCCAAGTGAATACCGACGCCGCTACTTTGTAGTCCTTGAACTGGAACCCTCCTTCGACGATTGTTCACTCCGCATCCACTACCTAGTTCAAAGCACTTTTAGATGTTTTATGCGGGCCCTCTCCCTAGCAAGCTAGAAACAAGCACGTGCCTGAGAACTTAAAGACTGGTCCAACCAAATTTTTTCGTTTTTGAATCTCATGAGAACGGAGGCTGCTGGAAAACAAGAACAAAACTGACCCGGTAAGGTCGAGCGAAAGCCTCCTTCCTGCCTATGAGTTGTGAATCCGGGACTGCTCCAGCATCGGGCCGATTTCTGATTGGTCAAAAACACGGGCCTAACAGCCAGCAGTTTGGTGTCCGCCGAGTGCCGGCTTCTTATGTCTCGTACGAGACTCTGTACATTGCCTTTGACTTGTTTTGGACTTTCGGTGCAGTCATTTTGCTTGGTGGTTGTTCTGTTGAAAACGCTACTCTAAGTTGACCAGATCTGGAACTGAGCCGCGGCATAGCCGTGATTCTACACTCGTCTAAGATGGATGGGTTAAAGGATGTAGACCATGAAACCGTATGTTCCGAGCACCACTGACTTACCAAGGAATCAAGGAACGATTCCAGTGACAGAAAAGCATTATTGAAGAAGTTTAAAAGTAAGACTTGGTAGATTTGAAGTGAAAATGATGGCCATTATGGGTATCGGGTGACCACAAGAAGTTTGACTGATAACTTAAGTTTCACGGATTAATACACAGGACCGAGGCTTTTGCCCAAGTTTCCCGGGTCGGTTGTATTCATGTAGTTCAGCGACTGTCGGTTACCTGAGAAGCGCAGGCGAAGAAATGGTGTAGCACTGCTCTTTACCTTCTCAGCGCGGGGCAGTATGCTCGCCAGCGCGAGAATTCACATAACTAAATGTCAAGTAGTGCTTTGAACTGGGTTCTATAAGGATTGTGGACAGCCGTCGGAGGAAGGTCATTCCACGCAGCTACTACCCGAAATGAAAAAAAATTTGCCTGATGAATGTGTGCGCCCTGAGCTTGAAAATATTCTTACAATATCCCCGTTGTGTTTGTTTGGTCAATGGTGAAAAACCTGTTTGCCAAGCTTTGTTCAAACAGGGCATAAGTAAGAATTAGGTCCCCTCGGAGGCGACGGTACTCGAGGGGAAGGAGATCAAGCCTGGCGAGACGCGTTTCTTAGTCCACGGTTTTGAAACCGGCAACCATTTTCATAGCGGCTAGCTGGACACCTCAATGAGGGTCATATCCTTCGTGCGTCCTGAGTAGACAACTTGGTTGGTATATTCAAGAATCTGTCTGACGTAGGCCCCATAGAGTATCTGGAAGTCCATGCGAGTAATACGGGAGAAGGTGCGCCAGATCATCCGTAGAACGGCGAATGCCCGTTGGGCCGATTTCGCATGGTGCAGAGAGAAAAACCAGTTTGAAGAGAACCAGATACCCAAATCCTTTTTGGTCATGCGAGCTTGCGATTACAGGGCCATTAGCTCCGAGCACGATTTATCGGGACAATTCGGGTCGTGTTTCCCTGGTCACATTTCGGGTTATAGGATATGGTTGGGGTCTCGGAACTGACTTTTGAGCCAAGGTATCAAGTTAGGGTCCTTCAGTCGAACCGTCTTATCGGCTAGTCTGCGACGAGACAACTAAAAAGCGAGTTTTCGGTTGTGCTCCGGTTACTTCCATTGAGAATGTGCCCAGCACCAGAAGCTGGGTTGGTTGGGACGTGTTGCATATGCCGAATCATCGTTTGCCGGAGAGAGTGCTATTTTCCATGCCCAACTCAGAGTGGCTGAAGCGTTGACGGGACTCAATGGTGTGAGCATTGCATTGGGGGTGAAAGATGAAGATTCGTGCGAGCAGTTCATTGTGTGCAGTCTGATCTGGCGGGTTTGTGATACGGCCCCGAAAACGAAATCTGTCCGATATTTCCGAGTTCAGCCTAACAAACTTTAATGGTTGCACCGTCAGGAACGCTTCTTTCGGAGTACGTTCGAGACTCCTGCGGATGACGAGGAGCACACATACCACTATTCTGGCTGGCGATTTTGGGACTGCATTGAAAAGAATGGGCAACCATGAGAGCGGTATCGGTAGAAGAGCTGCTTTCAGACCAACGACGATGAGTGTTTTCTACCACTGTGTCTCAAACAGATTTTCGGTGCAAACATGAACTTCGCATTGTCTGGCGCTTTTCCATATAGTAACTAATCGGACACTCAGACTGACCACAGCAATCAGGTATAGGTAAGTCTTCTGTCCAACAGTTTCCCTGCTTTTGGAGCACGTGTACGGAATTAGATCATGCTTTGGTTCCAGCACATGCTTCAATTCGTTTTCCAACGGCTAAGAAGTACGTGCCGCTAGGATATACACCGCATAAATGATCCGGTCGTTAAAGGAGTCCATCTGAAACGGTCGTCTGGCCAACTTACGAACACGGAGCAAACCTGTTGGTGAAACGGAGACCGGTTGAAATATCTGATGTTTTGAATTCTGCATCTGACTGTGTGAGCCTCAAAACAGTGCCATGGATTAATATTCAGTCTGTGCATTCTATTTCAATCTGTAGGTGTGATTGCTGTTATGCCTGTAGATTTTCAACCGGTCCAACTCTGCGAATTTGAGCTGTGGAAGCACTTTGAAGACAATTAATGTGTGCGCAGTTCTAGTGGTGGACGGAAAGCCACCTGGTCTACACATGCGCATGAACAGGACTAACTTGTCTCTTCCAGATATATGGGCAATCTTGAATCAATGCTTTCGACTCATGCCAGATGGACACAATTTAACTGGGTCAAGAGCGGCTAGCCGTTGGCTGATTCCATGTAGGAGAGTGAGATGTTCATGCTGGCTAGCCCCCCCAGCTTCTTCATCAAACAGTAGACGCTTGCTACCTTGGGTACATAGACCGAATTTTGTACACTTTGGTTCAAGCAGAACATAGGTGGACGAAAACTTGTGAATTGCGTTGGCCTGACGGTCTAAGCTGTCGTGGGCTGTCAATGCGTTTTCAGCAACATCACCAATGGTTCTTTTCAAGAAAATGGACTGCTTTCTTTTATCTTCCCTTCCTGTAATTTATGTTCGCAGTTGAAAACAGACCTGATGGTAAACTGAACTTCTGTACAGACTCCTCATTGCGCTGACTAGGCCGAGTTCCTATGAATTAAAGCGGGAAAGTAAGGAATCCATGTCTTTAGGCTACTCGGCCCAGCCCAAAACGTTCTGGCCAATACTTGTTCCCATTTCCTTCCACCTTGCGTTTTGGTTTTTCTGCTCTTGGTGCGATGCTGATGGTGTTGCTAATGGTAATGATTCGTAGGATAGACATTCTTTAGAAGAGGGCCGTCTGGTCTTCCTCCTGGGAATAACTTTCCCCGTGTAAATAGGGATTGTATGTTATATACTGACGAACGAGGTGTTTCTGGCGGGGTGAACTTTCGACGAAGATGCAAAGAATGCTGGAAACCTCCGCAAGCTGTTCCAGTTGATTCTTTCGACTGATTCCCCGAAATAATCAGGGACTAAAATGTCTCCCTGATATGCAACAATACAGAACGTTGGACCGCTGGCCACAATACTTCGAAGGCAGTTCAGCTGGTCACTTGCTAAATCCAATCTGGAATCTTGGTCTTCAGCGAAAAGGTGGATCGTGAATATGCGGCCGCCTTCAGTCTCAGAAGTGTCCGAATGTATTTCTCTACTAAAGCGTCATCGTGCTGCCGGTCCTGATGACCTTCCCTTCCATTTCTCCTTTTCATGATCGCAGTGGGGTTCTCAACCACTGCCTGTCTAGCCTATTTGGGTATGTCTTGGAGAAAGTAGCCGTCCCAGACAACTGGGGTGGAACAATAGTAGTGCCTATTTTCAAAAAGGTTACTCGCAATGAAATTAGTAACCACAGAGGCGTTAGTTTGACTCATATTGTGACAAGGTTTCTGGTGTCACTGGTTCTCTGACGTCTTACGGTGGCACAAGAAACCTTGACTCGTGAGAATCAAGCGGGATTTTGACCGGGTAGAGGCTGCGTTGACTACATCTTCACACTCCGTCAGGTGTTAAAACAACGCCACATGTACGGACGATCCATAGTCCTGGTATTCCTTGATTTCAAGGGTGTGTTCGATTCAGTCAATCAGTCAGTGCTGTTGACTACATTTGCTCAACAGGGTATGCCCCAGAAATTTGTGAACATAGTAAGATCCCTATACCCACATCTTGGCGAGTGAAAGTGTATGGTGAGCTCTCCAGAAGCTCCCCTACGAAAGTGGCGTCCGACAAGGATGCCAACTCATTCCATTCTTGTTCAACTTCATAATTAATGAAATAATGAGGCGAACACTGAAAGGTGTTCAAAACCCAGGTGTTCAGATTGTTGCTGGTGAGAAGCTTGTCTATCTGGAGTACGCAGTCGACATCGCCCTCATCTTTCAAGGCCAAAACGAAGCACAAATCCTGTTGAATAGACTGACCACCATCATACCATCTTTTGGCATGCATGTTTCACCTTCAGAATGTGCAGTCTCTGAACATTTCCCTGACAATTCAAGGAGAATCACTGGAGGTTCTGGAGAACTCTACATACTTCGGTAGTTGTATTAACCCTGAAAGGAATGTGTCTGATAAAGTCCGTTCGAGAATCTCAGAGGCCCGAATCACATTTGCTAATTTGCACCACTTCTGGCATCAAAAAGGCATCTCACCAGATCTTAAGGGTCCCGTGTACCAGGCTACATTCAGGGCTGTGTTGTTGTATGAGTGCGACGCGTGGCCTCAGCGGACTTATGACCACCGATGCCTCAGAAACGTTGCTGGTTCTGGATAGCGTTAGCGGATTAGTTACGAGGTGATTAGAAAGCGGGCATTTGATTGTGCGGTATATAATTAAATCGCAGGAACCATCCATCAACTGCATTGGCTCGGTCATGTGCTACACATGCCGAAACACCGTCCACTGAGATGGTTACCGTTGTGTCCCTTTCAGATGGGCGGAAACAGCGAGGTGACAACTCATGACTTGGCAAAAGAACGTGAAGAGTTTGGGGTCCCCTTGATCCCGCCTGCGCGTGCCTGAAAACATCGCAGGGAATGGCGACTGGTTAATGTCAGTGGCCTCGTGCTGTCACTTTCTTTCAAAATTCTCTGGTTGAGTGTTTGGAGGTGTAGGCACATCAGAATGCTTGACGTAGGCCAGCACTAGGTCCCCTCCCTCATCCACTTTTTTGTTCTTTTCGCTGCAGGGCTTTAATTATAACTAGGTGGGTTTTATGGTTGTACGGCAGTGGGGCATCAGTGTCAACACTGATGTTGCTCTCCCTGATGATGGTGGTGAGAAAATTACTATACTCGGTACTTTTGTTACACATCATTACCCAAATCTCTATAGTATGTTTTTCGTCATTGTCACTGAATTTTTTAGATGCGAGCTCCAGCACCCTTTCTGAAGGTGAATAAAAAGGCAAGAATTTCTCGTTGGAAAGCGCTGTTTATCGGGGCATCGGGCGCGATCACATCCAGTTCGATCGAATTCCGCAACACTAATTGGTTCTTTTTGTTGTTTATTTTAGGAACCTGAGAACGAATTCAAGTTTGATTTCGCTCTTCAAGATGTTGCGAAGTGCTGGAGGGAGGAAATCGAAGATTCCAAACAACATGATCCCAATGCTTCAGTTCCGGAAGGTGATGAGTCAACAAAAGTGAAGGCCTGTTCTTTTTTCAGCCCCAGTAACGCTGGTGACGCGTATTTCACAGTGACCAACCCCGATCAAGTCAAGCAGGAGTGGATACAACAACGGAGGATTGTGAAGGCAGAGATCAAGCGAAATGTGAAAACCCTCGTATGGCAGAGGACTAAAAATTCAAGGTAGTGGGCAGTGCATTGAAAACCGGAGATTACAGATCCATCTCACAATGCACACGGATATAGTGCTTTGGGAGCCTAAATTTCAGATATACTTGTTATTCACGAGCGTTCTTCTTTCACTTGAACGTAAGGTATTCGGGTTTTGGTATGAACTGCGATTATCTATTTACGTGCTTAGTGACGACATGCGAAATCATCTTGTTCAATAATCTGGCCAAGATGTGGTGTCCGTGGTAGCTCACTCTTGGTCTTTCCCTGAAATTTACAACTAAGAATCACATCCATGCAGTACCACACCTGGTTTGCCGCGCTTTCGGAGGTGATATTGAGCCGTCCCAATAATTCGAAATACGGGACCCTCGAATTATGGTGATTCGGAATGGAAAAAATGGTAATCTATCGCAACTTTTGGATGTACAGCTCTCACACAGACTAGAAAGACTGAGGTAGCAAGTAGTCAAGGTGCAGACATGCTGACCGGAAGGTCCGTGGTTCGAACCCAAACTCTGCATGTTGCCTGCTCCTTTCTGGGCTTGGGTAACCTGCAATATCTGAGCCCGCATGTTTCTCTATACACTGAAATGGTGTAAGGGTTTAACGAATGGGAACAAAGGTGGTGCAAAAACTAACAGATAGCAACATTTAAAACGTCTTGATTCACACCATCAAAACTGCAGTCGAACCATCCCACACTCATGAGGTCCCCTTCTTTAAAATTGGAACCCATCGAACATGATGTTGGCACCACAGCATTTCTGTCCATGCACATCTCTCCCCCGCGGAGCAAACCTACCAAAACTAAAGCAGGTACCCTTTCTGAATCCACGATTGCTGAGTGATTCTCGGAGGAGAATCAACACGTTGGGAATGCGCCATGATACTGACCTAAGTTAGCCAGTAAATCGCCATGTTTGGCGGCATGTTATAGGCACTACTGATAGGTTGTTTATCTACGTGGAGAGTACTTATTGTTTACTTTATCGCCCCTGGAATCAGGGTGGAAATTCGGATTGATTATAACGGAGCTGGAACACAGAATAAAAAAAACATGCGGTATCTCGATACTTATCAGGGTCCTGCCAGTTACAAATGTTATCATTGATGGATTAGTCTGCATTCGTCCCACAAGATATCCTCTTGTGGTTTTATTGATGTCTAGGAGACAAAACTCCATCGTTTGTTGTGTTTTAGGTCCACTAGTTTACTTCCTTCAGGAGATACAAGGTTACCATATTTTATCCGCTTCCACACCCAGACGCTTACAAAAGCCCGCGTATAATCTGAATCTCATCAAGGTATTTCTACTAGCGTACGGTTCAACTGTCAATAGCCTCCCTATCACGAGGGAGCATGTATTATCCGATGGCCTTTTCTTCGAAGCGGAAGTTTTGAGTTGGTAACCCCCGTAACCGGCGGGCTACATCACACTCAATGTACCATTTGATTTACAAGCCGCTATGCTACTGTCCTTCATATATACGGCTTCTTGATGGGTTGGCCTAGTGGACAGCTCAGGCTAGGATACGCCCGCGATATCGTTCGATCTAGGGACTTAGTGGCAATGCGGATTTGAGTTGATAGAACGAAACATAGTAACTCGTTCAGCCACGAGGCCCCTCCTGTTTTTGGGAACTCATCAGGTGGACATAGAGCGACCTGAACATGGTCTATTATTATGCCTTGTTCCAACCAGCTGTTAACTGGGCAACTCGTGACGGGCATAGAGGGATCGGTCGACAGTTGCACAATTCTGAGGTCGACTGCTTTCTTAGTGATAGGGTAACCATTCCTACACTCGTTTTCTAAGGTTTATCAGAGAAAGACCTTGTGTAATGACTTTCCTTGAATCGCCGGTTGCACTTTCTGGAAACATCATCAGAGGTAGCAATGTCGGTCTTGACACTGATGTTTCATTGCCATACAATCATAGACTTTACCTGGTCATATTTAACGCTTTAAAGTGAAGGAGGGGATCTGGAGCTGGCCCATCTCAAGCATTCTGAGGTGTTTACACTTTCAAGGGTTCGATCAGACAATATGGAAAGAAACTGAAAACACGCCGGCATTTCTTGCAAGCCAAGCGCAACAGTGGTCACGAGGACCCCTTCCTGGAAGGCGGACGTACTAAGAGCACTCAAACTCTTCGTAATCTTTTCCACACCCTTTTACCAAGTCGTATGTTACCCACCTCACGATTTGCGTTATTCTGAATGAGGTTTGAAATCCAAAGACTCGGCTAGAAAGGTCGATCAAAGTTAAACGAAGGGGCATAGCCTGTTTTTTTGTTGGCAGAAGGTGATGCTTAACAAACGTATGTAGATTGTCTTCAGAGGGGCTCACGCAGAGCACTTTTGCCATTGGATTCACCTCGCCACGTAGGCGATTGCTTTCGATATAAAAGTCTTACCCTAAGAAGCAATGTGTCGTGGTTTGTGGTTTTTACTTGAAACAATCGAGATACATATTTCAAGGACTAAGATGGCTCAGTGATTAAAGCGCAACTTTACTGACCGGAAGGTTCGAACCCAATCTCCGCATCTCGGCTGCTCCTGTCACGGATTCAGCAACCTGGCAGTATATCAGTAATCGTGTTTCCGGGTGGCATGCAGCTAGGCGTCGAAATAACGTTACAGATGAACGACTATTGTTTATTCCAAGGACTTGTCGTAAACTAAATTACATTCAGCCGTAATGTTTCGACCAATGCGCCACAAAAGCCGGACAGATCCAAGATAATCACCCGGTTCTCGGAAGCAAACGCAAGAAGCTGGCGATCCATCCGGTCAGTGCGCCACTAAGCAAACTTCGGCTACACATTTCTATTCGCACTCTTGGTAAGAATATGCACTAGTTGCCTTCAAGCACTGTTTGTTATTTAGGACTAACATATACAGTTGGAAAACCTCTCTTTGTGTATTTTCGGGACAGCTCACAATCATTATGACGCGAAATGACGCTGGGAAATCACGAGACATACGACGATTGCCATCTTTAATCGAATGAATTTCCATCTCTCATGATGTTCGAGGAGCCCATGATCAGCAAACTAGCGTATGGAAAATCCAAGAGAAAGAGTTAATAACCAATGTGGTAACAGCTTTTCACTGCGCACCGACGTGCAGTAAATGCGAACGCCCTAGATTCGGTAATTTGTATTGGCTTTTAAAATGTAAGGTGGATCACGTTTAGGTTGACACCATCTTCCTAACTGCGTAGCGGTGGGCTTTTCAGGATCATCATCATCATCA
>NW_008752033.1:470072-488298 GCF_000715545.1 Opisthorchis viverrini | reverse complement strand
GATGTACATCTGGGCGTTTCGACATTCTGTTGCATGTCCTACGCACTGTTTACGGGTAGTCGAAGTTTATTGTTTTCTCAAGTGATGAGGTATGGGTTGGACCAGGTGTACTGCCATCCCACTCATGATCTCATCTGGCGTCATTGGTTCTTTGCATTTAACAGTGGTCGCTCTAAAAGCCGCTTGGAACATTAAGATTCACATGGTTGGGGTTGGTTAGTCGTTGCTACCTGGAGATTGAGTGCAAGTGCTCAAAAACGTCTCCAACAGGGTGACGAAGGAGTTACGTACCTTTATTTACAGCCTAGGGCAGTATCTCGCTTTGTTAGCGAAATTCCATCGCCGATCACTCCTATATCGGTTAGCAAGCCTGCTCTGAAAAAGTGTGTGGTGGTGTAAGCACGTTAATTGTGCTGTTGGTTGGCGCCAGGTTGATTCCAACGCCCTGGTTGTCGAAGGAATCTGGTGAACGTAATCCTGAGGAAGAAATCCTGTATGCTCAATGTAGATAGGATAACAAGCTCTTGTTCGGACTTCCGAACGTACTTTCGTGAGGTCGGCAGTCGCTTCTGGGTCACCATCGGTGTAATGTCCACGAGCTGGGATCCCAACGCCAAAGCTAGCACGATTCGGTGTTAATCATCCCCGAAGCAGGCTAACGCGGGAGTCGTTAATTGAGGTATAGTAGTAAATCATGGCTAGCATTGGACATTGTTTTTTACTCCACAGGGATGGTCCTTCTCCGCAGGGTGCTCAATTTTTGGAGACTGCCTTGTTGCATTTCGAATGGTGTCTCAGTCGAATTGAGTCGGTTTGGTTGTCCACAATATGACTGTAAAAAGATCGTCCTGGATATGCATTGGGAATAAGTGATCGGTGAGCTAGCAGCATCGCTCTTGCCGAAAACCCACCCAACGAAGGGTAAGACAAGATGTCAGAGTTTGGGTCCGGCCAGACTAGATATTGGGTAAACCGGTCCCGACCGACCAATAATTAGTTCGCCTATCTGACTAGACCTGAAGCCTCATTGACAACTTGTAAACTAAAAGTAAGTGGACTATGGATGCACGCGTGGTCAGGTTCCCAGAAGACCGCTCAAATTGTAGATGCTGATCACATGAGAGGACCTCCACATCCAAATTTCTCCTTACTACTAAGACCTGATAAGTCATCCATCCACACAGTAGAATGGACGTTTTCTGGGAGTTGTCTACTAGTTTCTCCTTTCGCCTGATCGCAGAGTTTCCATCAGGACGCAAGTGTAATAAATGCGACCATTTGGGCAGACCTGAGGTGAAAAAACTACTGAGACAGAGATGTGGGATAGTTCTTCTGGAATCCACATTTATGGATATAATAAGGAATGGTAAGAAGCCATATGCATTTTCAGGAAAATGCCCCTTACTGAGTTCTTTTGCGTAATCGAATCCCAACATAAGCCTACATCTCATGCAAGATATCTGACGGGTTTCAAGCGTCTACGGCGCTACCTGACTCAAGAACTTTCAAGGGTGGGTCAATCGACCTAAAAAAAACCCGGACAGCTATGGGATAATCGAGGCGTCAAGCAAAGCCAGTGACATCACCCAACCACAAACACTCGTATTTTTGGATGTCCTGTGAGCGTTAGTCGATCACTGAAAATGCGTCTCCCTCTAATGTCAAATTTTCACGTCCTTTCGCGCTCAACGACATACAAGGCTGATGAGAGCAAAACACGAGGCATTTGCTACCCATCTTTCACTTCGACTCATCAGAATATTTATACAACCACGGGATCTGTTCAAGCGAGAAAGATGATTTGCTTGTGCCCTATGGAGATGTTTCCTGACTTCCTCCGAAGGTGCTATCCTGTGCTATGTTTCCTGATGGAACTAACAAGTGCAGCCTCTGGAGTTTGAAACATTCAGCGAACTGCCCGTATCGTTCGCCATCTTCACCTGAAAGACCGAGTTGCAATCTGTATTTTCTTGCAAACGGGCCCAGTTGTTTCCTTTCTGAATTCCTATCTGTACATTCCTTGGTTTAGTGGACACGATCCAGGATGCCTGCTTCGGTAGTTCGAAGACGGGTGCCACCCCGTACTGGATGATAAAAATATGATAAGCCGCCTACTTAACAATGGGAACATCGTGGCCGGGACACCGTCGTGGGTGGAATTGAAGTCCCTTCCAAGAACGATTCATGGTCTTTTATCTTGATTTCTACTAAACAGCGGACTCCAAGGTGCATGAAAGATTTACATGAACAGGAACAGTGCCATAATTCTGTAAACCGCCCTTGACGTGGTAGTTTCCATTTTAAAAACTTTCGCCACGTACAATGTCCTATTGGCAAAACCCGAAGTCAAACGGAACATGACGTAATCATTGAAAAGCGCCTCTACATCTGTCCAAATTGACCATTTTGGTAGTCTCAAGGTTGATCAAGGCATGCGAACTAATGAAATCTGTAGTGCTCCAGTGTCTACCATTCGGCTTGCTTGATGGCAAAAACTGTAAAGTGGTCGCTAATTTTCTTCGATGGATTAAGAGACTGGTGCACTAAACCCCGGGGCGCTTTCCGTATATCACAGCAATTTACACTAAATGTCGTAAGATATTTAGTTATGTTATGCCGGCATCAATCGCTGTACCGAGGTCGAACGGACGAACACTTAAACAAGATAGTGCGTAGTCCGCGGTAACAGTGAGACAAAAACTGCGTACAGTTCCTCAACTTCCGAAGGTCAATTGGGTAAGACGATTTTCGGTAATGATATAGACGCTAGTGCGCTCACCTTACCGCATAATTACAGAATCTCACAGAGTACTGTTTACTGATTCCGAACCCCAATCAACAACTTCTGATACTTATTAAAAGGCAGAGGCTGTTTGAACACCTTTCTTCTAATTTCGGGTATTTGGTGCGTGGAGGAACATTCTCCCGGTCGGTTCTTCACGCCGCACCTGGAACCCAATTCAGATGATACTTGCATTCTGCTTACTGTGGATTCTCGCACTGAAGAGCTTGATTCGCAGGATCCGGAACTTAAAGAGCATTGGTGTGTTTTTGTGCCCCTGTGGTGAACAGAAGAAACCGAACGGCTAGAGCAAGCCCGACCCGGAAAAATTGAGCAGAAGCACCGATCCTGTGTAGTAACCCGTGGGAATGCCATTGGTCTAAACAGAGTTCATTGATGCCTGCTGCTATGCCCGCTTCCTGAAAGACCACATCTACCCCTCTGTTGTCGTACCGCCGAAAAACTTCAAGCCCATTGGAGTAGAGTCCGGTTACCATGTGATGTGAGTGATGCAGGTATGTGGCCGAGAGAACACCGTACGACGGGCATTAGGAGTGGTACTACAAAAGGCCCTCCGATGCATCCTATGACCAGTTCATTGCTTCGCCAGAGTTAGCCTGATGATGCGTGCTACTGTTGTCCATCCTTGTGTTCACTAATCTTTTGTACTTCGGCCGTCTGCCTTCTAAACCTGCCACGCTCTCACCCCATCCAATGCCTCCCGAAAACATTTTTATTGCGACAGCTACTTTTTCGAAGACTCAGGTCGGTAACCGCCGTAAGGGTTTCTTCTTAGACTGCTTCCGCAATTTCCCGAGCTCCCCAAGCATACAGAACGGCCCCCGAGTCTTGGTGACGACATTTCTACTTCCACTCAACAAGTGGCTGTGCTGAAAGACGTCTGTGCAGCACAGCCGATCTCCCAAATTATTAGACAGACAAAGAAGCGCTCACTCTGCTCCCTACTAAGGACTGTCAACCCGTGCCGATGTGGAGGTTAAATGTAAAGACCTTTGCGTCCGAAGCCTTCCACCCACTAGGTACGTTCTGCCGCCAAGCCTACGGTCTTCTTGGTTTGCGGTGTGCACTGAGCTGCTGACGTCTTGATGTGAGAGGAGTGTGTAGGTAAGGCAATCGATATATCACTATGAGGCAGGCATCTGGCAAACTGGGATCAGTACTCACCTTATAAAGGGAGGTTTTTAGCGGAGAGGATATCATAGGGTATTGCATACCTACTGCCGTTTTCAATGGCTGATTCGCACTGGGTTTGGTGACTCCGACTACAGGGCCTCAAGATATACAAGGCACATGAAATGCATCATGCCTCATTAGCAGACGGTTCAGTTGTTCGGGCAGGTTGTCAAAATATGGCGGAGGCGGCTTGGGAACAAGTATAAGATGTATTCCTTTGTCTCGGTATAGCTGATGATTCAAAAGCCACCGTTGTTGGATGGGGAACCAACCTGGAAAAAACATCTATGAATAATATTTATTATTGCTCATAACCGGCTGGCATCTAAATACGTAGCAAAAATGGGTGCAGGAGAGCTTCATCGCCTGGTGGAACGGGGACGGGGATTTACCAGCACACAGAATTAATTTATTTAACGTAGATTGAGCTAACCCTGTTTGTTTCAAAAATGACAGCGCAACCTAGCAGGTCGTGGTCCCACATGCCCCAAAGCGAGGCAGAAGTATACTTGGGCACTCGATAGATAACATTCAGAACGCAGACGTCGACTTCAAGGATTTCCAATCAAACGCGGTTGCATGACGTATAATAATAGATTTATTTCTCAACTTGTAGGGAATGTGTTGATTAAGGCATAATCCGGCCGTTACAACCAGAACGCAGAGGGCATTAACACAACGGGGATGAAGGTACAACCAACGAGGTACAGTTGTTATGCGAAAAGTCAGCAGGTTTGTGGAGACGTAAGAGTAGAACATGAGGTAGGATCAGTTCAAGATGAAGGGGTTGACTTGAACTAAAACTGAAAAACCGCTACTGGCTATGAGTAACCTTAGGTGGTTGAGTAAAATGGCCAGGTTCAAAAAAAGCAAAAATGGACATGGACATGAAAAAATTCTAACTGGGGAGAAATGGCAGTTTTCGTTTCAAAAATATGATTTACACTCAAACTAAGTGAACTCGCTGGTGTAACTGTTGTACGGAACTAAGGAGTAAAAGATGTCTTCGAATGGGAGATAGTATTGAGGAGTCGACCGAAGGAACTGAGTAAATAATAGCTTTGAGATTGTGGAAAAGGCGAACGGAAAATGCAGTAGAGAACCTATATGTTTGACTCCAAACGAAAGGTTCAGTGGATTGGAACGAACTCGCCTTAGAGGCGGCCGGGGCCGGGTCAACTATTTGTTCGTAGTTGCAATTATATGCTTCAGTGGGCAGGAGGTAACGTTCGATGATAGGGGAAGTGTATCCAGACTGCCGGAACATCATTGTACTGATATAATCTGGTTCTTGAACAGCCCCAAAGGGACGTCAAAGTTGCGGCAATCGGACGGGGGACGTTGGCGGCTGGATCAGGTTTAGACGAGGGGATCGGCACAGACACAGCAAGGCCGAGAACCTTCTGTGTGGCGTGCGCCAGTGTGTCTGGTTGGTGTACCCGGTGTTCCGGGCGACCGTCTGCGCTCCCCAGACCGTTGCTATTCACGTTACTAAAATAGACCACCCCAAATCGGACGTGCACAATTCACTTGCGAATGATGCACAAAAAGTGGGTGAAAACGGTGGAAATCAACGTTCCACCAAGTGAACATAGAAAGAAAGCCACCTCCGAGAAGACGTACTCTTTAAGTAAGTAAGATATAACTGATGAAGCAAGACGAAGTCCTCATGCTTTTGGGTAGAAATGGGGTGAAAACGGTGGAAATCAACGTTCCACCAAGTGAACATAGAAAGAAAGCCACCTCCGAGGAAATGTACTCTTTAAGTAAGTCAGATATAACTGACGAAGCAAGACGAAGGCCTCATGCTTTTGGGTAGAAATGGTGAGCCCAAGGGTGACCAGATAGCTGCAGTTACAGCCTACGGGTTATACCATGCACCTCGCCAGCGAATTTATTGCGTCCAAACTTTGCAAGACGGGTCTTTGATTAGCCTCTAACCAACTTATTGTTTAAGAAGGAGGACGTTAAAAAAGTACTTCCTACGGTAAATCCCACTTGAATCTCTTGGCCAGATGAGGTGCATCCAGCGATCCTGAATGAAGCATTGCTAAATTTGGCCAGTCAATTTTCAGTCACCCAAGCAGGCGCTTTCGCCCCTGCTTGTAAAAAGTGCTACTCACGTTACTTAAACTGACAGCTACAGATCTATTATCTTCACCAATATATCATGCCAGGTGAGTTAGGGCATCCTGGAATACGGCTTTCTTCAATATCCTATAACCAGCAAGTTGATCCACATCATGAAAAAAGAAATCATCCTACACATTTCCTGCGTGTGAATGCCTGCTGATTTTCATGGACAGCTCAAAAGGCCAAAAGCCTCACATCAAGGGTCACAGTTATTAGTTGATCCACATCATGAAAAAAGAAATCATTCTACACATTTCCTGCGTGTGAAAGCCTGGACAGCTCAAAAGGCCAAAAGCTTCACATCAAGGGTCACAGTTATTGAGCTCTCAAACCGTTCAAATGTGTTCCAAAAGTTGCACTGCTAAAATTTGACCTTTTTTGGTGTTCATGGGAAAAAATTACGCCAAATTAAAACTTTCTCTCTCGTTAAAAAAATTCCAATAAAATTCGAATCTATCCACTCGCCTTCTGAACCGGTCGCTGACCGTTGGTCAGAAAAGTTGAAAGTGAAGTTAAAATTTCTGCGCAAAATATTGCTTTTTGTCTTCTGCGTGCTCAAAGAGAAAATCACTTCAATCTCCATTTTGTCACGGTTTGTCAGGGGATATCTGCTTTTCATCCACCATGACATTTGCTAAGGCGTTAAATGAATACATGACGGATAACTGTGTGTTATTTGTGCGTGTTACCTACAACCAGTGATCTTCTGCGTTAAGGTGGGCATACTACAAATGCAGCAAGCGCTCAGCAAAATTGACAGAAAGTCGATGAATCCGAAAAAGCTAGAAATCTGAGCGTTTTGATATTACCAAGTATTACACGAAACCTGATGCATCTTTTTTAAGGAGGCAGAGGAACAATCAGCTATTATTATCTTGAACACAACCATGAGGTATCCTAGTTTTTGTGCGGTCGGCTTCCTGTAAAATGATGGCTAACAGAAGAGGAGTTTGATGCAGGCACGGCTCTGCTGAAGTATGGGACGCCATTGCGTGAAGTGGTCCAGTCTGCAGGCGATGGATTCGGCAAGCTCCTTTCCACACATGACATATACCACAACCACCAGGGGTGTCGGTCGTCTCTGTTGAGTGAGCAAAGGATAGTTGGGTATGTTAAAGTGGATGATATGACTTCGCTCTCGGTAAAATTCGGGAGTCTGAACGTGTGTTTGTGCTGTAGTCAGGGGAGTGCCAATATGGCCATAGGTGCATCCCCAGATGGCAGCAGACAGCGCTGTTTCGACGCATCCTGGATGTACTAAGTATAGATAAAACCCTAGCTGCAGGTTAATTTGCGCGCCATCTAGGTTCATTAAGCTGTATGCTATGACTGAGGATGTAATTATCCCGGCATCCTTTGCCAGTTACAGTGGAGAACTCTTCTAAGGCTGACCACAGAACTTGACTGTTGGGCATAGGTCGTTATCAGCTGTAAGCAGTACGTCCTTCAAAACTCACTCACGGTTTGTCCGGAGATTGACAATGATTCTATCGCGTTGGAATCTCGGAATAGCATTAGCAGAACACATAATCCTTTATTCGCTCGATCAATCAGGACAAACATAGCAAAACTTAGTTACAGGGAACCACTTTCACATCCTTCGCGCCACAAGCATATTGTAGGCTCCAGAAAGCTCAACGAATTTTTTCAGCTGCAGAAATACTTAGAGCATTCGCTTATTATGAGCGATCTACGTTTTACCTAAATCTTATTACATTGGGCACCATTAACCCAATCGATGGTAATCCATGACTTTGAAGATTCCCCGCTTAAACAAGTCCTCCATGCAGATAATTCGCAGAAGCGATAACCTTGAAAACTCCACGGTGTTCGTGAATACTGAGTGACGCATTGGTCAAAATTTGCTTATAATAATAAACTTAACCGTTTTAATTCCCAAACCGTGTGGACTATGCCAATCCTGAGGCATCTACATAAGGGTCACTGCCATCCATTAAACTGGGGATGTGCCAATCTTGGGCCTTTGTCGTGCGCGGTAAGAATGGATCACATATTTGGAAGCTGTATATCAAAACGGAATACGGTGTCTGATCAGGTTCACCCATGTCCTTGAGAAATCGCAAGAAATCCCGCCGAAAAATATTCGTTGTTTCTGGGATGATTCACAGTATTGCTCGCGGGGAAGTAGACGGCTCCGTGAAGACTGCGGAGGCGAACCCTGCACAAGATGCAACCGCTAGCAGTGACGTTCAGCAGTCTCCCGTACTTTCAAACACACAAAAAGGAAGTCAGACAGTGAACGAAGTTGTTGATGTTGATAACAAACTTTCTTTGCTCAACCAGTATCAAGTGCTACCCATTCCGGATCCGTTGACTGCTAAGGCTATCCAGCTCTCTCATGCCACGACGTCTTCAGTGGGCGGAAGAGTAGACTGATCACCGTGGCGTCGACCTGTAGAAAGAGTACGAGAAACAACTGGCATAATCTGTTCATGTTTCTGTGGTCAAAAAGCCTGAACACGAGCCGCCTTATGCAGGTTGGCTACGCTGAAATGAAAGGAAACGAGTATTTGGGCTTCTGATCATATTCCCTCACTGAATGCCGTACAGCGGGTGTTGGAGAGGGATGATAGCATACAAAAAACCTACTCAAACATCAAGTGTATATCAGACGGTCGCGCCACAGAGGCGTCAAACCTGGGCTATAGTAGTCCCAGATGAGAGGCGGAGACAAGTTTCCGCGTTGCGGCAGGTAAGTCACCCCCCAACATTATTGTCAACCTGATGGTAGTTATGGACCCTTGTGCTCTTAAAAGAACGTTAACGCAACAGTCCGTGACTTCAGGTTTTAGTTTCCACTTCACCGTCACACCCCACTCGACTGCCAACGACAGCGATGCTCCGTTCAACGTATGAGGAATTACAAGAGTTTATTTTCCTGACTGACGACAAAGATGAAGCGATGAACTCCTCACTGAGTGCAACAGCTATACCCAACGACAATGTACCAGAATTCCTACATACACTGACTAGACAAATCATGGACCAACTGGTAGCCCACACAGTTACAAAAATAAGGCGACTGCAGTCAAACAAGCCATATAAACTTCGCTAGATCTAAAAGCATCTGGCAGGCTTCAGAATGCAATCTTCCGCGAAAGCGAGTCTCTTGATAGTGTTATCAAAACGAATACTCTTTGGTGGGTCGTTCGATGCACAAGCGAGTCGATAGGACCTCACAGAAACGCAACGGCGCAAAAAAACAATAAAAAAACCATGGTGTTCATCGCGAGCAACATCAAATCCCGGTGTCAGCGCACTAGCTAATGGTGGCAGCCATCGAACTTTTCATCCATGATGGGAAAAAAGTCCCCGGAAGGCAAACGGTCCGCACAAACAGGACGCTCATGGTGCAAAATGCCCATGCAATCGGAAACATCAAGGCACCCAGCAAGCAAGCGTGCTATCGAGGCTTCCTCGTATTCCTGGACTCAAACAAGGCGTTTAACTATCAAGTCTGTTAACATCCCTGACAGCGAATCTCTTGACTTCTCAACTTTGGATGCATCAGTGGTATGTTGTAGTGGTTGTCCGAAACTGCCTCTCTTAAACAGACGCCGCAATTTGATACATTGCCGTTGCCTTAAATTGCCTCCCATAATCGCTCCTCCAGAAACCTGGTTGGCAACAGAAGTCTTTGACGCGGATATCTTGATAGAACGCTTCTTGATTTTCCGAGCTTACTCGAGCTGCAAGACGGCAGGTGAGTATGCTTTACGCTTGGCCTCGTCCATCCCGATTTTCTCCGACACTACCCTATACCTTCCTTTGAAGCACGGTGGATTCAGTTTATGCTGCGTGGGACCAATTTGTTTCCTGTCGGCCATTGTCATTCGCGTCTTCCGCAAAATGACCAGTTCGTCAGCCAACTCCTTGAGAAACTCCCCTCCAGCTAGCACTTCATACATCTCTGGATGAAGCTTCAGCTCATCAGGTATAGTGCACATTTTGATTTTGCGCTGACAAAAGTCGTTCAACAGGGTTCTTGGACTCACCATGCCGTCACACCCACAAGAAATTGCCCAGGACAACTGACACTCCTGACGGATTTGGGGTCACCGAATATCAGTTGATAAGAATATCGTTTGGTTTGTTTGCGGCACCATTCACATTCTGCCGCTTGATACCCGGTTTGGCGAAGGGACTCCAGAATAGTGCCGTGTGCGGGGACGATATCGTTGTGTACAGCAATTCGGAACCACAGCATGCAGTTCACTTGAAGGTTGTATTGAAGCGGATCCGTGAGGCTGGCCCACGGATAAATGAAGCCAAGACACAGCTCCGCAGTGAAAGCCTACTTCCTTTCATTGCACCAGCGAAAAACCCATCGCTGAACAAGTGTTAATTAAAGCCCCATTTGAGTACAGTGGCTACTGTCAGTTGACCCTTGGTATCGTCTGTTACTAGGCCAGAAATCCGGAACCTCGAACATAGATTCGAAACTTCCGACATGGAAATACGGAGCTGCTTGATCAATCTAAAATGGAACCAGCTTTGGCCAAAGAGTTATACAGTATCATTGTTCAGACAATTCACGGAGCTGACGAGATGCCCGAACTGAAAAGCCTGTGCGCAGCTGGATGAAAAAAGCTACTTAAATTGACTGGTTGTGTTTTGGGAAAAAAGGCCTCAATGCTCTTCGACGAAGATATCTACTGTAATGGTCTGGCTACCCAATAAGTCAGCTTACCAGGAGTGTGTGGCAAAGTAATAAAAATAATTACGCTAAGTTGGGTATACAAAAATAAATAGGTCAGATGGAACAGACTCACTAACAATTGTTCTCTTTAAAATAGTTCGTCGTTGGCCCAGGTCAGCGAATAAACAATCGTATTCAAACAAAAAACGATTATGCAATTGATGAAATACCTAGTGTTATAATGGAAGTAAAATAAAGGTACAAAAACGCCACACTACCACATGCACAGAAGATTAGCTGGTATTTAGTAATATACGGAACCACTGTAGGGCAGAGATCCGACAGCCTGACGTATGGACACAAACCACGATACCAGATACTTCTTCTAAAATGATAATCTTTTCCCTCTAGGAGACCTAATGCTTATTTATGCCCTGTTTGAACAAGGTTTGGCCAATTTTTTCACCATTGACAATTAACACACGGCGGAATATGGTAAGGAGACTTACAAGCTCGGAGCGCACAATCTTATCGGGCAACAAATTTCTAATTACGGATAGCTTGTGGGTGGAATAACTCTTCTCCGGCAATTGATCATGCTGCATATAGTGCACAGTTCAAAGGACTTTTAGACGCCCTTTGGCTGTCCCCGCGCTGGCAAGCTTACTGGCCCGCGTAGAGAAATTAAAGAGCAGTTATACCCCTTTTTCCGCTCGCACCTTTCAGTTTAACGGAGGATACTGAGCAACGAGGAAAAACCCGACCGGAAAAGCTATATCAATCCGTGAAGCCCGTGCACCTTTCAGTTTAACGGAGGATACTGAACAACATGGACAAACCCGACCGGAAAAGTTATATCAATCCGTGAATCAGTGACCCCGTGAAGCCCATTGGATGCTGACCAATCAGTGCACTGACGTCCTTGGGTCGTGGGCCTTTCGCCAGTCTGTCGGACAATGGGTGCCGTGCGCGACTTTGTGGCCGGTATTTTTGATTCTGCTGTAGGTTGGATGGTCCGGGGTCTGTTTGCTGTCATACACCAGGCCCTGGATGGGTTTTGAGAGCTTGGACTTGCTGATTGGAAAGAGTCAACAAAACTGATAACTGCTCGTCGGGCGTCCACAGGACTTTTAGAATATTACTATTACCACAACTTTTCGGCTCGTCATTTTTTTTACCTGTGGGGAGTTCATGAAAAGCCCCGTAGGATTTTAATAATGAATAGAACGTTAATTTGGTTTATATGCTCTTCGACAGCGTTTTTAAGTGTTTGTTCCAGTCGCTCTCCGCCTCTGTATAAGGTGTAACGTTTTTTAAAATATGACTCCCGGCGACTTACTCGGTCTCCACATGCATGTGATGAGAGTGTTGTTGACACAAATCAGTGATACCTACCGCGCCTTTCGGCGACTATACAGTCGAAAATTATGTATTTATCGTGCAGGTCTGATTTGCATGTGGTAATAGCATCAGCTGGACTTTTAGTCTCACCAGCACACTCTTCAAGGTGATGAAACGCATTCCGGAGTGGAGCCACCTGATTGGGCTAGTCACCAACTACTTTATATCCACGGAGCAACATATGGATGCCTTCCAAACTATTCTTTAGTGACGAACATGTTTGTTTTCGTGGACTAATTAACGGAAACCATAGACGCCGTGTTCTACTTTTCCGATCATTTGCTACACGTCCACATCTCCAGTGCTTCAGAAACATAACACCCATGAGATCCCGTGATTTATTTTCCATTCCAGTAGGACATCGCTAGTTTGGATTATCCTAGTGTCCTTCTGCACCAGTTTTCATTGGAGTTCCTCAGGACTCCTCCCTAAAACAGCTAATTTTTTAATCAGCATCGAAAACCATAAGGATGCGCCCTCAAGTCCATATCTACGCTATGCGGATAACCAGACGGTTGTCACCGGACAAGCGCCGTCTGGATTTATCCAGACTTCGTGCGAGGTCCATCGCGCCTTGTTTATTGTGTCTGCTTATGCCCGAACTGACTAGCTTTAAATCCGCCAGGGACAGTTTCCAAGGCGCTCCAGGTGCCCTTCTACAGAGGGCTAAAAGCGCAGATATCGCTGTGGTCACTGGTGACATGAACGCCCAGGTAGGTAGACTAGGCACCGCTGAAGCCCGATTGGGTGGTCGTCTTGGATTGGGCGGGATGGCTCAGTGGTTGGCGCTCTAACTTACTGACCGGAAGGTCCGTGGTTTGGATCCGACCTCTGCCTGTCGAATTCCCCTGCCTAGACTTGGGCAGTATCCCAACCCTCGTGCTTCTATCTGGTGGCATTGCAGTTAGGCACCGAAAGGGTGCTTCAGCTGAACGATTTCTTGGATTGGACGCGAGACACACGGACAACGGGGACCGCTTACTTCAGATTTGTGCCGATAACAGACCGTTCCTTTGCAGTGCGGATTTCTTAGCATCGGAACTCGCTTGACAACATTTCGCCCAGCCCCGAATCCTTAATTCCCGACCACATCGCCGTCAGCTATCGGTGGCGAGAGTCGATCACCGCCTGCCGCTCCTTCTGGAACACCAGCATGGACTCCGATCATGCACTTGTGCGCTGATGCTTTTCATTGCTTTTCAGGTGTACACAAACCGGTCATGTGCTACGAAGGCCGAAACAATGTCTACCGAGACGAGTGTTTTTTCTTTTGCAGAATGGCGCGAACCGCGAGGTGGACAAAGCATAACTTGGCAGAAGGGCGTGAAAGAGAACACGAAGCAGAGATTGGGCTCGACCCACGGACCTTACGGTCAGTAAATTCACGCTCTAATCACAGCCACCTCGCTCGTAAGCGTTTAGAATATACCGGTCAACAAAATCAAAAACGTCTTTGAAATCAAGGTTGAGTAGATCATTCGTATTCTGTTGCTTTTGTACTTGACAGAGTGGTCCACTCTGTCTCCGTCTGACCAGAATCCTGTCCTCTGTCATCGTGATAGACAAATAAGTGGCGCTAAGCCTTGTTACAGCATGGGTTACACTGGTAATCCTGTAAGTGCCACGACCACTGCTTGCGCCTCTTTCATAATTACAGTTGGCTGGGACGGTTCCCCTCAATCAGCTAAGTGCTGGCTGGAGAATTCACCCTCAACCGGGAATAAAACAGACAGGTGATCGGCTCAAATGAATGAATCCGTCTATTCTCATGACCGTCAACAATTGCCGTCGCACGGTGGCGGTGGCAAGTGACGTTGCGTTCGGTTCGCGCCTGAGGCCATATCGTACGTAGGTAATATGAAGGCAAGGCTGGCAACTGTTATTGATAGCATTCCTGAGAACTCATAGTTGAATCGTCTTATCTACCCGAAAATATGGTTGAAGGTCTCAAACTGACAAAATACCAGGTGCTCTGGATTTGTTGCAAGGATGGTCTCATAAACAGTGGCAAACCACCAACCGGAACAAACGTTCCGTTTTCTCCGTCATTGTTTCCGAATCACTCAATGCTAATCACAGCCGCCGATGCCCACTAAAGGGCTCACACGAGGATAGGACCTGCTTGGCATAGTGTCCTTTAACCCCAAGGCAAATCCATTCGCTTAACAAGGTCACGGTCGACAACAGGATATTCTGTGACAAGAACATCCAACAAAAGGTTCCCTAACGCTTCAAGTCTTTTGTACGTCTCTCCTGTGTACCCAACTCATGATCACAGATGTTGCAAACGAACCGCGCAGAGGCGACTATCATCGTGTATCTAATAGAGCAGAGACGCTTCCGCTCGGTCGCTCAGTACATTACACACCCTAGCACATCCGGCTGCAGCGGCCTCTGCATTACCAGAGTTACGCAACCGGAACCTGGATAAAAGCGAGGGGAGCACTGTTACGAATAGAATATCGATCCTGATTGAGCGCGAGAACAAGAGTGAATAGCGTAGAATGAATAGCGCCTCACTTGTATATGAATATACGTACATGAGCTGAAAGTGAAAGCGAAAACATGGTTAATACAAAACGACAATGTGAACACAAAGAATATTCGTGAAAGGCAGTCAGTTCGATCACATTACTTGCGTCCTGCATCCTTGTTTCTGACGGACAACATACATCAATTCATAGGGGATCGAGCGTACAAGCAAGAACCACCTGTTGACCTGCTTGCTTCAGTGTGTGAACATATAAGGCGGCTAAGTAGACAGACTCTGGGGGTTTGAAAACTGACTTCAAAGTGTTTGGGGCTGTGATGTGTGAGCGAAACGGTCAGTCTTGGTGCTGGGACCTGCAGAGAAAGCGTTCAAATTTGGGCAGAAGAGGATGGAGTGCGCAAAACATGAAAGTGCAAGAAGGGAGGCGTTAGCAGTAGCACGTTTTCGCTTACCCACCCTGCTGTACGCAGCAAGTAAGGCGACCCGGCTGATAGCACCACGCGACGGCCGATGTGGCATTAGTGTTGTTAGCACAAGGAGTGGGATACTACCAGGGCACCCACACTTAGACAGGAGGACGATAGGGACCCTCAACCAAAGTTTTTGGCTCAAAAGCCTAACCGCAAGTCAGCAGTGTTGGCCTGGGAATGCAATCACATTACCATTTTTACGGAACACGTCTCCACACATGTTCCAACCCCCAACCTGGAGGGCCAGGAGACTGTGTTTTCAGACCATTGACCAACGTGGCATGAGAGAATGTGGGTGTCGCGCGGAAAACCCCCAGTATAGCCCATTGGGTCGCCGAGGCACACAAACCGCCACATCACAGTAAGTTCATGTTTGAACTGCCTTGCTGCGAAATATGGCTGCTAAGCGATTTCAGTGGCGATCTTGTGGTCAGCTTCTGCTCAAAATGTCTGAACGAGGGTCCGGAAATGTATGTACGTCGGAATGATTGTATTCAGCTGGTACTGCGACCCTTCCGCTTCCAGTTTTATTCTTTTCTTCACTATAAGGCTTTCAAATCAATAATGGTTGTACGGCAGCGAAGCGTCGGTGAACCTTAATGTCATGCTGTCGATGATGATAATGATGACACCACGGTAAGATCCAGTCCCGTCTCTTCGTGCTATTCAAATAAATTAACGCAGTTGTCTCACCATGGAATACTGGTTTTCGTGTCCGATTTCAAGGTTGGTGACAGCGGTATTAGCCCCTTATTTGATATGATCGTTGTATACACCTTATAATAAAATTGTCATTTCATTACAGCTCTGTTTCCTGCATTTCGTCAGAACAATTTCAAGGTTGGTGACAGCGGTATTAGCCACCTATTTGATATGATCGTTGTATACACCTTGTAATAAAATTGTCACTTCATTACAGCTCTGTTTCCTGCACTTCGTCAGAACGGTCCCTGTCACCTGGTTTGGTTCTGGTAATCGTACCGTCTTTGGTGTCGCAGCTGAAAACCTTACCGTGATATACTTTTTGGTGTCTGGCTCTTATCTCACCATACCCTGATTATCTGTCTTTTTGGATATACTTGTCAACTTTTACATCAATGCCACATCACGGACAGGCCAGACATAAGTCCAAATTCAACGGATGGAATCAACGTGAGTTGCAGTTTCATCTTTTTATTTTCGAATATGGGTTCAATTCATTCATATATGGACATTGTTATTGATGACACCACTGTCTAGTATGTTGGTTTTAGGTTATTCTTACCCGGACGAGAGACGTTTGTGTCTCCCGGTCCGGATGACCTCCCACCCGCAGTGTTCAAGAATGGAGTTGGAGTCCCTAGTCAGCGTTTGTCTGACCTGTTTGTCTGCATTCGGGAAAAAGAGACTTTCCAAGACAATTGGATAGAATCGGTGGTAGTGCGGTAATCGCGGAAGGTCACATTGACCCCGGTCGTAATGAAACTGTTGGCGTCACTATTGCTTCTTCAGCTTATGGCGGCTCGTGAAACACTGACTTGAGAGCAGCAAGCGGGGTTCCGACCTGGTAGGGATTGCGGTGATTAAAGCTTCTCACTCCATTAGGTGATAGGACGACACCATACGTACAAATGACCCGCAATCTTAGCATTCCTGGATTTCCAAGGTATATTCGACTCAACCATACGTACAAATGACCCGCAATCTTAGTATTCCTGGATTCCCATGGTGCATTCGACTCGGTTGATCGGTCTGTCTCCTTGACACACTTGACCATCATGGAATGCCCCGGAAGTTTGTGAACATAATACGTTTTTTGTATTCTCAGACTTCCGGACATGTGACAGTGTGCAGAGAGCTCTCCAAAAGCTTCCGTACACGAAGCTGTGTCCATCAAGGATGCTCACACTCTCCATTCTTATTTTATTTCGTGATCGATGGAATAATGAGACGAACGCTGGAAGGTCTTCGAAACCCTGGTGTTCAAATAGCCTCTGACGAAAACCTTGTCGGTCTCAGGAATATGCAGGCGATATCGTTCTCGTCTTCGAAGAAGAGAAAAACGCACGTGTTTTTGGATGAATTGACCAAAGGTATCCCGTCGTTTCGCAAGCACTTTACACCCACGAAGTGTAGGGTCATGCTCGTGGACATGCAGTCACTGAACGTGCCGCTTGCAATCCAAAGGGAGGCACTCGAGGTTGTGGGGCGGTTTGTGTATCTTGGAAGTTGTATTAGTTCTGAGTGTAGCGTGACAGATGAGGTCAATGCGCGAACCTGCAAGGCTCGTGTCGCGTTGGCTAATTTGAGACACCGATGGCGTCAAGGCGGTACATCCCTTAATTCAAAGAACGTGTATCAGGCTACAGTGTGGACTGTTTTATTGTATAGTTGTGAGACCTGGTCTGTTCGAGCAGCGGAACTGAGACGTCTCCAAGTGTTCGACAATCATTGCCTCAGGACCATAGTTCGTCTAGGTTGGCGTTTGAGAATCCGTAACGAGGCACTTAGAAAACGAGTTTTCGGTTGTGCAACGGGGACTTTCATTGAAGAATGCATCCTGTGCCAGATGCTGCAGTGATGTGGTCGTGCGCATGACCTACCATCATTTTCGGAATAGAGCATTATCTCAATCAGGCGACCGGTCGTTTTTTGTTCGTACATTGGTGTGAAGGAGATTGCGGTATGGTAGCAAACTGTCGGTACGACGCCTCTTTTGGGATGTGGTCTGCGTAATCCCTATTGTGTTTGGTTGGAGACGCCGCAAAATATACCTGGTAGTCCATGTCAGTGACGTTCCTGTCACCACTTCCTATCAAGGTTAGGTGAATGAGTGCCTGGACGTATGAGCATCTCAGAATGATTGTGATAGGTTAGCACTTAGTTACTTTTGGGTCCACTTGCATTCTTTTCTTATAGGGGCCGTTTTCCTTAGTTAGTTGTTGTGTACGACGAGGGTCAGAGTTCAACGACAATCAGAATGGCAATGGAAAAGACGGAGGGCCTGAAAGCTAGGCTTTATTCATCCAAAACTTTGACACTGAGAGCTGAAAACGGAAGAAAGTGATTTAGCAATAAATGATAAAACGTTTGAAAAACAGAGCAAATATACAACA